>NW_026646517.1:0-89000 GCF_949987535.1 Balaenoptera acutorostrata | reverse complement strand
CACAATGTTCCATGACCGTGTCATCACAATGCTCCAGAATTCTTGTCATCACAATGTTCCATGACCGTGTCATCACAATGCTCCAGAATTCTTGTCATCACAATGTTCCATGACCGTGTCATCACAATGCTCCATGGCCCTTGTTATCACAATGCTCCAGAATTCTTGTCATCACAATGTTCCATGACCGTGTCATCACAATGCTCCATAATTCTTGTCATCACAATGTTCCATGACCTTGTCATCACAATGCTACATGACCCTGGTCATCACAGTTCTCCATGACCTTTGTCATCACAATGCTCTATATAGTTTTTCATGACAATTCTAAATGACCACTTTAATCATTTTGCTTGCTGACCATTTTCATCACATTTCTCTATTGTCATTACAATTCCCCATGTCCCCATTCTTCACAATGCTCCATGATGCCTGTCATCACAATGCTCAATGGCTTTTGTTATCACAATGCTCCAGGACCAGTTTCATCACAATACTCCATCCCCCTTTTCATCACGGTGCACAATGAAACCTCTCATTACAATGCTCCATGACACTTGTCATCACAATGCTCCATGGCACTTGTCTTCACAATACTCCAGAATTCTTGTCATCACCATGTTCCATGACCATGTCATCACAATACTCCATGGCCCTTGTCATCACAATGCTCCATGGCCCTTGTCATCACAATGCTCCAGAATTCTTGTCATCACAATGTTCCATGACCGTGTCATCACAATGCTCCATGGCCCTTGTCATCACAATGCTCCATAATTCTTGTCATCACAATGTTCCATGACCGTGTCATCACAATGCTCCAGAATTCTTGTCATCACAATGTTCCATGACTGTGTCATCACAATGCTCCATGGCCCTTGTCATCACAATGCTCCATAATTCTTGTCATCACAATGTTCCATGACCGTGTCATCACAATGCTCCAGAATTCTTGTCATCACAATGCTCCAGAATTCTTGTCATCACAATGTTCCATGACCGTGTCATCACAATGCTCCATGGCCCTGGTCATCACAATGCTCCAGATTGCTTGTCATCACAAAGTTCCATGACCGTGTCATGACAATGCACCATGGCCCTTGTCATCACGATGCTCCAGAATTCTTGTCATCACAATGATCCATGACCGTGTCATCACAATGCTCCATAATTCTTGTCATCACAATGTTCCATGACCGTGTCATCACAAAGCTACATGACCCTGGTCATCACAGTTCTCCATGACCTTTGTCATCACAATGCTCTATATAGATTTTCATGACAATTCTAAATGACCACTTTAATCATTTTGCTTGCTGACCATTTTCATCACATTTCTCTATTGTCATTACAATTCCCCATGTCCCCATTCTTCACAAAGCTCCATGATGCCTGTCATCACAATGCTCAATGGCTTTTGTTATCACAATGCTCCAGGACCAGTTTCATCACAATACTCCATCACCCTTGTCATCACGGTGCACAATGAAACCTCTCATTACAATGCTCCATGACACTTGTCATCACAATGCTCCATGGCCCTTGTCTTCACAATGCTCCAGAATTCTTGTCATCACCATGTTCCATGACCATGTCATCACAATTCTCCATGGCCCTTGTCATCACAGTGCTCCATGGCCCTTGTCATCACAATGCTCCAGAATTCTTGTCATCACAATGTTCCATGACCGTGTCATCACAATGCTCCATGGCCCTTGTCATCACAATGCTCCGGAATTCTTGTCATCACAATGTTCCATGACCGTGTCATCACAATGCTCCATGGCCCTGGTCATCACAATGCTCCAGATTTCTTGTCATCACAAAGTTCCATGACCGTGTCATCACAATGCACCATGGCCCTTGTCATCACAATGCTCCAGAATTCTTGTCATCACAATGTTCCATGACCGTGTCATCACAATGCTCCATGGCCCTTGTCATCACAATGCTCCAGAATCCTTGTCATCACAATGTTCCATGACCGTGTCATCACAATGCTCCATGGCCCTTGTCATCACAATGCACCAGATTTCTTGTCATCACAATGTTCCATGACCGTGTCATCACAATGCTCCAGAATTCTTGCCATCACAATGTTCCATGACCGTGTCATCACAATGCTCCAGAATACTTGTCATCACAATGTTCCATGACCGTGTCATCACAATGCTCCATGGCCCTTGTCATCACAATGCTCCAGAATTCTTGTCATCACAATGTTCCATGACCGTGTCATCACAATGCTCCAGAATTCTTGTCATCACAATGTTCCATGACCGTGTCATCACAATGCTACAGAATTCTTGTCATCACAATGTTCCATGACCATGTCATCACAATGCACCATGGCCCTTGTCACCACAATGCTCCAGAATTCTTGTCATCACAATGTTCCATGACCGTGTCATCACAATGCTCCATGGCCCTTGTCATCACAATGCTCCAGAATTCTTGTCATCACAATGTTCCATGACCATGTCATCACAATTCTCCATGGCCCTTGTCATCAAAATGCTCCAGAATTCTTGTCATCACAATGTTTCATGACCGTGTCATCACAATGCTCCATGGCCCTTGTCATCACAATGCTCCAGAATTCTTGTCATCACAATGTTCCATGACCATGTCATCACAATTCTCCATGGCCCTTGTCATCACAATGCTCCAGAATTCTTGTCATCACAATGTTCCATGACCGTGTCATCACAATGCTCCATGGCCCTTGTCATCACAATGCTCCAGAATTCTTGTCATCACAATGTTCCATGACCGTGTCATCACAATGCTCCATGGCCCTGGTCATCACAATGCTCCAGATTGCTTGTCATCACAAAGTTCCATGACCGTGTCATCACAATGCACCATGGCCCTTGTCATCACAATGCTCCAGAATTCTTGTCATCACAATGTTCCATGACCGTGTCATCACAATGCTCCATGGTCCTTGTCATCACAATGCTCCAAAATCCTTGTCATCACAATGTTCCATGACCGTGTCATCACAATGCTCCATGTCCCTTGTCATCACAATGCACCAGATTTCTTGTCATCACAATGTTCCATGACCGTGTCATCACAATGCTCCAGAATTCTTGTCATCACAATGTTCCATGACCGTGTCATCACAATGCTCCAGAATTCTTGTCATCACAATGTTCCATGACCGTGTCATCACCATGCTCCATGGCCCTTGTCATCACAATGCTCCAGAATTCTTGTCATCACAATGTTCCATAACCATGTCATCACAATTCTCCATGGCTCTTGTCATCACAATGCTCCAGAATTCTTGTCATCACAATGTTCCATGACCGTGTCATCACAATGCTCCATGGCCCTTGTCATCACAATGCTCCAGAATTCTTGTCATCACAATGTTCCATGACCGTGTCATCACAATGCTCCATGGCCCTGGTCATCACAATGCTCCAGATTTCTTGTCATCACAAAGTTCCATGACCGTGTCATCACAATGCACCATGGCCCTTGTCATCACAATGCTCCAGAATTCTTGTCATCACAATGTTCCATGACCGTGTCATCACAATGCTCCATGGCCCTTGTCATCACAATGCTCCAGAATCCTTGTCATCACAATGTTCCATGACCGTGTCATCACAATGCTCCATGGCCCTGGTCATCACAATGCTCCAGATTTCTTGTCATCACAAAGTTCCATGACCGTGTCATCACAATGCACCATGGCCCTTGTCATCACAATGCTCCAGAATTCTTGTCATCACAATGTTCCATGACCGTGTCATCACAATGCTCCATGGCCCTTGTCATCACAATGCTCCAGAATCCTTGTCATCACAATGTTCCATGACCGTGTCATCACAATGCTCCATGGCCCTTGTCATCACAATGCACCAGATTTCTTGTCATCACAATGTTCCATGACCGTGTCATCACAATGCTCCAGAATTCTTGCCATCACAATGTTCCATGACCGTGTCATCACAATGCTCCAGAATACTTGTCATCACAATGTTCCATGACCGTGTCATCACAATGCTCCATGGCCCTTGTCATCACAATGCTCCAGAATTCTTGTCATCACAATGTTCCATGACCGTGTCATCACAATGCTCCAGAATTCTTGTCATCACAATGTTCCATGACCGTGTCATCACAATGCTACAGAATTCTTGTCATCACAATGTTCCATGACCATGTCATCACAATGCACCATGGCCCTTGTCACCACAATGCTCCAGAATTCTTGTCATCACAATGTTCCATGACCGTGTCATCACAATGCTCCATGGCCCTTGTCATCACAATGCTCCAGAATTCTTGTCATCACAATGTTCCATGACCATGTCATCACAATTCTCCATGGCCCTTGTCATCAAAATGCTCCAGAATTCTTGTCATCACAATGTTTCATGACCGTGTCATCACAATGCTCCATGGCCCTTGTCATCACAATGCTCCAGAATTCTTGTCATCACAATGTTCCATGACCATGTCATCACAATTCTCCATGGCCCTTGTCATCACAATGCTCCAGAATTCTTGTCATCACAATGTTCCATGACCGTGTCATCACAATGCTCCATGGCCCTTGTCATCACAATGCTCCAGAATTCTTGTCATCACAATGTTCCATGACCGTGTCATCACAATGCTCCATGGCCCTGGTCATCACAATGCTCCAGATTGCTTGTCATCACAAAGTTCCATGACCGTGTCATCACAATGCACCATGGCCCTTGTCATCACAATGCTCCAGAATTCTTGTCATCACAATGTTCCATGACCGTGTCATCACAATGCTCCATGGTCCTTGTCATCACAATGCTCCAAAATCCTTGTCATCACAATGTTCCATGACCGTGTCATCACAATGCTCCATGTCCCTTGTCATCACAATGCACCAGATTTCTTGTCATCACAATGTTCCATGACCGTGTCATCACAATGCTCCATAATTCTTGTCATCACAATGTTCCATGACCGTGTCATCACAATGCTACATGACCCTGGTCATCACAGTTCTCCATGACCTTTGTCATCACAATGCTCTATATAGATTTTCATGACAATTCTAAATGACCACTTTAATCATTTTGCTTGCTGACCATTTTCATCACATTTCTCTATTGTCATTACAATTCCCCATGTCCCCATTCTTCACAAAGCTCCATGATGCCTGTCATCACAATGCTCAATGGCTTTTGTTATCACAATGCTCCAGGACCAGTTTCATCACAATACTCCATCACCCTTGTCATCACGGTGCACAATGAAACCTCTCATTACAATGCTCCATGACACTTGTCATCACAATGCTCCATGGCCCTTGTCTTCACAATGCTCCAGAATTCTTGTCATCACCATGTTCCATGACCATGTCATCACAATTCTCCATGGCCCTTGTCATCACAGTGCTCCATGGCCCTTGTCATCACAATGCTCCAGAATTCTTGTCATCACAATGTTCCATGACCGTGTCATCACAATGCTCCATGGCCCTTGTCATCACAATGCTCCAGAATTCTTGTCATCACAATGTTCCATGACCGTGTCATCACAATGCTCCATGGCCCTGGTCATCACAATGCTCCAGATTTCTTGTCATCACAAAGTTCCATGACCGTGTCATCACAATGCACCATGGCCCTTGTCATCACAATGCTCCAGAATTCTTGTCATCAAAATGTTCCATGACCGTGTCATCACAATGCTCCATGGCCCTTGTCATCACAATGCTCCAGAATCCTTGTCATCACAATGTTCCATGACCGTGTCATCACAATGCTCCATGGCCCTTGTCATCACAATGCACCAGATTTCTTGTCATCACAATGTTCCATGACCGTGTCATCACAATGCTCCAGAATTCTTGCCATCACAATGTTCCATGACCGTGTCATCACAATGCTCCAGAATACTTGTCATCACAATGTTCCATGACCGTGTCATCACAATGCTCCATGGCCCTTGTCATCACAATGCTCCAGAATTCTTGTCATCACAATGTTCCATGACCGTGTCATCACAATGCTCCACAATTCTTGTCATCACAATGTTCCATGACCGTGTCATCACAATGCTACAGAATTCTTGTCATCACAATGTTCCATGACCATGTCATCACAATGCATCATGGCCCTTGTCACCACAATGCTCCAGAATTCTTGTCATCACAATGTTCCATGACCGTGTCATCACAATGCTCCATGGCCCTTGTCATCACAATGCTCCAGAATTCTTGTCATCACAATGTTCCATGACCATGTCATCACAATTCTCCATGGCCCTTGTCATCAAAATGCTCCAGAATTCTTGTCATCACAATGTTTCATGACCGTGTCATCACAATGCTCCATGGCCCTTGTCATCACAATGCTCCAGAATTCTTGTCATCACAATGTTCCATGACCATGTCATCACAATTCTCCATGGCCCTTGTCATCACAATGCTCCAGAATTCTTGTCATCACAATGTTCCATGACCGTGTCATCACAATGCTCCATGGCCCTTGTCATCACAATGCTCCAGAATTCTTGTCATCACAATGTTCCATGACCGTGTCATCACAATGCTCCATGGCCCTGGTCATCACAATGCTCCAGATTGCTTGTCATCACAAAGTTCCATGACCGTGTCATCACAATGCACCATGGCCCTTGTCATCACAATGCTCCAGAATTCTTGTCATCACAATGTTCCATGACCGTGTCATCACAATGCTCCATGGTCCTTGTCATCACAATGCTCCAAAATCCTTGTCATCACAATGTTCCATGACCGTGTCATCACAATGCTCCATGTCCCTTGTCATCACAATGCACCAGATTTCTTGTCATCACAATGTTCCATGACCGTGTCATCACAATGCTCCAGAATTCTTGTCATCACAATGTTCCATGACCGTGTCATCACAATGCTCCAGAATTCTTGTCATCACAATGTTCCATGACCGTGTCATCACCATGCTCCATGGCCCTTGTCATCACAATGCTCCAGAATTCTTGTCATCACAATGTTCCATAACCATGTCATCACAATTCTCCATGGCTCTTGTCATCACAATGCTCCAGAATTCTTGTCATCACAATGTTCCATGACCGTGTCATCACAATGCTCCATGGCCCTTGTCATCACAATGCTCCAGAATTCTTGTCATCACAATGTTCCATGACCGTGTCATCACAATGCTCCATGGCCCTGGTCATCACAATGCTCCAGATTTCTTGTCATCACAAAGTTCCATGACCGTGTCATCACAATGCACCATGGCCCTTGTCATCACAATGCTCCAGAATTCTTGTCATCACAATGTTCCATGACCGTGTCATCACAATGCTCCATGGCCCTTGTCATCACAATGCTCCAGAATCCTTGTCATCACAATGTTCCATGACCGTGTCATCACAATGCTCCATGGCCCTTGTCATCACAATGCACCAGATTTCTTTTCATCACAATGTTCCATGACCGTGTCATCACAATGCTCCAGAATTCTTGCCATCACAATGTTCCATGACCGTGTCATCACAATGCTCCAGAATACTTGTCATCACAATGTTCCATGACCGTGTCATCACAATGCTCCATGGCCCTTGTCATCACAATGCTCCAGAATTCTTGTCATCACAATGTTCCATGACCATGTCATCACAATTCTCCATGGCCCTTGTCATCAAAATGCTCCAGAATTCTTGTCATCACAATGTTTCATGACCGTGTCATCACAATGCTCCATGGCCCTTGTCATCACAATGCTCCAGAATTCTTGTCATCACAATGTTCCATGACCATGTCATCACAATTCTCCATGGCCCTTGTCATCACAATGCTCCAGAATTCTTGTCATCACAATGTTCCATGACCGTGTCATCACAATGCTCCATGGCCCTTGTCATCACAATGCTCCAGAATTCTTGTCATCACAATGTTCCATGACCGTGTCATCACAATGCTCCATGGCCCTGGTCATCACAATGCTCCAGATTGCTTGTCATCACAAAGTTCCATGACCGTGTCATCACAATGCACCATGGCCCTTGTCATCACAATGCTCCAGAATTCTTGTCATCACAATGTTCCATGACCGTGTCATCACAATGTTCCATGGTCCTTGTCATCACAATGCTCCAAAATCCTTGTCATCACAATGTTCCATGACCGTGTCATCACAATGCTCCATGTCCCTTGTCATCACAATGCACCAGATTTCTTGTCATCACAATGTTCCATGACCGTGTCATCACAATGCTCCAGAATTCTTGTCATCACAATGTTCCATGACCGTGTCATCACAATGCTCCAGAATTCTTGTCATCACAATGTTCCATGACCGTGTCATCACCATGCTCCATGGCCCTTGTCATCACAATGCTCCAGAATTCTTGTCATCACAATGTTCCATAACCATGTCATCACAATTCTCCATGGCTCTTGTCATCACAATGCTCCAGAATTCTTGTCATCACAATGTTCCATGACCGTGTCATCCCAATGCTCCATGGCCCTTGTCATCACAATGCTCCAGAATTCTTGTCATCACAATGTTCCATGACCGTGTCATCACAATGCTCCATGGCCCTTGTCATCACAATGCTCCAGATTGCTTGTCATCACAAAGTTCCATGACCGTGTCATCACAATGCACCATGGCCCTTGTCATCACAATGCTCCAGAATTCTTGTCATCACAATGTTCCATGACCGTGTCATCACAATGCTCCATGGCCCTTGTCATCACAATGCTCCAGAATTCTTGTCATCACAATGTTCCATGACCGTGTCATCACAATGCTACAGAATTCTTGTCATCACAATGTTCCATGACCATGTCATCACAATGCACCATGGCCCTTGTCACCACAATGCTCCAGAATTCTTGTCATCACAAGGTTCCATGACCGTGTCATCACAATGCTCCATGGCCCTTGTCATCACAATGCTCCAGAATTCTTGTCATCACAATGTTCCATGACCATGTCATCACAATTCTCCATGGCCCTTGTCATCACAATGCTCCAGAATTCTTGTCATCACAATGTTTCATGACCGTGTCATCACAATGCTCCATGGCCCTTGTCATCACAATGCTCCAGAATTCTTGTCATCACAATGTTCCATGACCATGTCATCACAATTCTCCATGGCCCTTGTCATCACAATGCTCCAGAATTCTTGTCATCACAATGTTCCATGACCGTGTCATCACAATGCTCCATGGCCTTTGTCATCACAATGCACCAGATTTCTTGTCATCACAATGTTCCATGACCGTGTCATCACAATGCTCCAGAATTCTTGTCATCACAATGTTCCATGACCGTGTCATCACAATGCTCCAGAATTCTTGTCATCACAATGTTCCATGACCGTGTCATCACAATGCTCCATGGCCCTTGTTATCACAATGCTCCAGAATTCTTGTCATCACAATGTTCCATGACCGTGTCATCACAATGCTCCATAATTCTTGTCATCACAATGTTCCATGACCTTGTCATCACAATGCTACATGACCCTGGTCATCACAGTTCTCCATGACCTTTGTCATCACAATGCTCTATATAGTTTTTCATGACAATTCTAAATGACCACTTTAATCATTTTGCTTGCTGACCATTTTCATCACATTTCTCTATTGTCATTACAATTCCCCATGTCCCCATTCTTCACAATGCTCCATGATGCCTGTCATCACAATGCTCAATGGCTTTTGTTATCACAATGCTCCAGGACCAGTTTCATCACAATACTCCATCCCCCTTTTCATCACGGTGCACAATGAAACCTCTCATTACAATGCTCCATGACACTTGTCATCACAATGCTCCATGGCACTTGTCTTCACAATACTCCAGAATTCTTGTCATCACCATGTTCCATGACCATGTCATCACAATACTCCATGGCCCTTGTCATCACAATGCTCCATGGCCCTTGTCATCACAATGCTCCAGAATTCTTGTCATCACAATGTTCCATGACCGTGTCATCACAATGCTCCATGGCCCTTGTCATCACAATGCTCCATAATTCTTGTCATCACAATGTTCCATGACCGTGTCATCACAATGCTCCAGAATTCTTGTCATCACAATGTTCCATGACCGTGTCATCACAATGCTCAATGGCCCTTGTCATCACAATGCTCCATAATTCTTGTCATCACAATGTTCCATGACCGTGTCATCACAATGCTCCAGAATTCTTGTCTTCACAATGCTCCAGAATTCTTGTCATCACAATGTTCCATGACCGTGTCATCACAATGCTCCATGGCCCTGGTCATCACAATGCTCCAGATTGCTTGTCATCACAAAGTTCCATGACCGTGTCATGACAATGCACCATGGCCCTTGTCATCACGATGCTCCAGAATTCTTGTCATCACAATGATCCATGACCGTGTCATCACAATGCTCCATAATTCTTGTCATCACAATGTTCCATGACCGTGTCATCACAATGCTACATGACCCTGGTCATCACAGTTCTCCATGACCTTTGTCATCACAATGCTCTATATAGATTTTCATGACAATTCTAAATGACCACTTTAATCATTTTGCTTGCTGACCATTTTCATCACATTTCTCTATTGTCATTACAATTCCCCATGTCCCCATTCTTCACAAAGCTCCATGATGCCTGTCATCACAATGCTCAATGGCTTTTGTTATCACAATGCTCCAGGACCAGTTTCATCACAATACTCCATCACCCTTGTCATCACGGTGCACAATGAAACCTCTCATTACAATGCTCCATGACACTTGTCATCACAATGCTCCATGGCCCTTGTCTTCACAATGCTCCAGAATTCTTGTCATCACCATGTTCCATGACCATGTCATCACAATTCTCCATGGCCCTTGTCATCACAGTGCTCCATGGCTCTTGTCATCACAATGCTCCAGAATTCTTGTCATCACAATGTTCCATGACCATGTCATCACAATTCTCCATGGCCCTTGTCATCACAATGCTCCAGAATTCTTGTCATCACAATGTTCCATGACCGTGTCATCACAATGCTCCATGGCCCTTGTCATCACAATGCTCCAGAATTCTTGTCATCACAATGTTCCATGACCGTGTCATCACAATGCTCCATGGCCCTGGTCATCACAATGCTCCAGATTGCTTGTCATCACAAAGTTCCATGACCGTGTCATCACAATGCACCATGGCCCTTGTCATCACAATGCTCCAGAATTCTTGTCATCACAATGTTCCATGACCGTGTCATCACAATGCTCCATGGTCCTTGTCATCACAATGCTCCAAAATCCTTGTCATCACAATGTTCCATGACCGTGTCATCACAATGCTCCATGTCCCTTGTCATCACAATGCACCAGATTTCTTGTCATCACAATGTTCCATGACCGTGTCATCACAATGCTCCAGAATTCTTGTCATCACAATGTTCCATGACCGTGTCATCACAATGCTCCAGAATTCTTGTCATCACAATGTTCCATGACCGTGTCATCACCATGCTCCATGGCCCTTGTCATCACAATGCTCCAGAATTCTTGTCATCACAATGTTCCATAACCATGTCATCACAATTCTCCATGGCTCTTGTCATCACAATGCTCCAGAATTCTTGTCATCACAATGTTCCATGACCGTGTCATCACAATGCTCCATGGCCCTTGTCATCACAATGCTCCAGAATTCTTGTCATCACAATGTTCCATGACCGTGTCATCACAATGCTCCATGGCCCTGGTCATCACAATGCTCCAGATTTCTTGTCATCACAAAGTTCCATGACCGTGTCATCACAATGCACCATGGCCCTTGTCATCACAATGCTCCAGAATTCTTGTCATCACAATGTTCCATGACCGTGTCATCACAATGCTCCATGGCCCTTGTCATCACAATGCTCCAGAATCCTTGTCATCACAATGTTCCATGACCGTGTCATCACAATGCTCCATGGCCCTTGTCATCACAATGCACCAGATTTCTTTTCATCACAATGTTCCATGACCGTGTCATCACAATGCTCCAGAATTCTTGCCATCACAATGTTCCATGACCGTGTCATCACAATGCTCCAGAATACTTGTCATCACAATGTTCCATGACCGTGTCATCACAATGCTCCATGGCCCTTGTCATCACAATGCTCCAGAATTCTTGTCATCACAATGTTCCATGACCATGTCATCACAATTCTCCATGGCCCTTGTCATCAAAATGCTCCAGAATTCTTGTCATCACAATGTTTCATGACCGTGTCATCACAATGCTCCATGGCCCTTGTCATCACAATGCTCCAGAATTCTTGTCATCACAATGTTCCATGACCATGTCATCACAATTCTCCATGGCCCTTGTCATCACAATGCTCCAGAATTCTTGTCATCACAATGTTCCATGACCGTGTCATCACAATGCTCCATGGCCCTTGTCATCACAATGCTCCAGAATTCTTGTCATCACAATGTTCCATGACCGTGTCATCACAATGCTCCATGGCCCTGGTCATCACAATGCTCCAGATTGCTTGTCATCACAAAGTTCCATGACCGTGTCATCACAATGCACCATGGCCCTTGTCATCACAATGCTCCAGAATTCTTGTCATCACAATGTTCCATGACCGTGTCATCACAATGCTCCATGGTCCTTGTCATCACAATGCTCCAAAATCCTTGTCATCACAATGTTCCATGACCGTGTCATCACAATGCTCCATGTCCCTTGTCATCACAATGCACCAGATTTCTTGTCATCACAATGTTCCATGACCGTGTCATCACAATGCTCCAGAATTCTTGTCATCACAATGTTCCATGACCGTGTCATCACAATGCTCCAGAATTCTTGTCATCACAATGTTCCATGACCGTGTCATCACCATGCTCCATGGCCCTTGTCATCACAATGCTCCAGAATTCTTGTCATCACAATGTTCCATAACCATGTCATCACAATTCTCCATGGCTCTTGTCATCACAATGCTCCAGAATTCTTGTCATCACAATGTTCCATGACCGTGTCATCCCAATGCTCCATGGCCCTTGTCATCACAATGCTCCAGAATTCTTGTCATCACAATGTTCCATGACCGTGTCATCACAATGCTCCATGGCCCTTGTCATCACAATGCTTCAGATTGCTTGTCATCACAAAGTTCCATGACCGTGTCATCACAATGCACCATGGCCCTTGTCATCACAATGCTCCAGAATTCTTGTCATCACAATGTTCCATGACCGTGTCATCACAATGCTCCATGGCCCTTGTCATCACAATGCTCCAGAATTCTTGTCATCACAATGTTCCATGACCGTGTCATCACAATGCTACAGAATTCTTGTCATCACAATGTTCCATGACCATGTCATCACAATGCACCATGGCCCTTGTCACCACAATGCTCCAGAATTCTTGTCATCACAATGTTCCATGACCGTGTCATCACAATGCTCCATGGCCCTGGTCATCACAATGCTCCAGATTTCTTGTCATCACAAAGTTCCATGACCGTGTCATCACAATGCACCATGGCCCTTGTCATCACAATGCTCCAGAATTCTTGTCATCACAATGTTCCATGACCGTGTCATCACAATGCTCCATGGCCCTTGTCATCACAATGCTCCAGAATCCTTGTCATCACAATGTTCCATGACCGTGTCATCACAATGCTCCATGGCCCTTGTCATCACAATGCACCAGATTTCTTTTCATCACAATGTTCCATGACCGTGTCATCACAATGCTCCAGAATTCTTGCCATCACAATGTTCCATGACCGTGTCATCACAATGCTCCAGAATACTTGTCATCACAATGTTCCATGACCGTGTCATCACAATGCTCCATGGCCCTTGTCATCACAATGCTCCAGAATTCTTGTCATCACAATGTTCCATGACCATGTCATCACAATTCTCCATGGCCCTTGTCATCACAATGCTCCAGAATTCTTGTCATCACAATGTTTCATGACCGTGTCATCACAATGCTCCATGGCCCTTGTCATCACAATGCTCCAGAATTCTTGTCATCACAATGTTCCATGACCATGTCATCACAATTCTCCATGGCCCTTGTCATCACAATGCTCCAGAATTCTTGTCATCACAATGTTCCATGACCGTGTCATCACAATGCTCCATGGCCTTTGTCATCACAATGCACCAGATTTCTTGTCATCACAATGTTCCATGACCGTGTCATCACAATGCTCCAGAATTCTTGTCATCACAATGTTCCATGACCGTGTCATCACAATGCTCCAGAATTCTTGTCATCACAATGTTCCATGACCGTGTCATCACAATGCTCCATGGCCCTTGTTATCACAATGCTCCAGAATTCTTGTCATCACAATGTTCCATGACCGTGTCATCACAATGCTCCATAATTCTTGTCATCACAATGTTCCATGACCTTGTCATCACAATGCTACATGACCCTGGTCATCACAGTTCTCCATGACCTTTGTCATCACAATGCTCTATATAGTTTTTCATGACAATTCTAAATGACCACTTTAATCATTTTGCTTGCTGACCATTTTCATCACATTTCTCTATTGTCATTACAATTCCCCATGTCCCCATTCTTCACAATGCTCCATGATGCCTGTCATCACAATGCTCAATGGCTTTTGTTATCACAATGCTCCAGGACCAGTTTCATCACAATACTCCATCCCCCTTTTCATCATGGTGCACAATGAAACCTCTCATTACAATGCTCCATGACACTTGTCATCACAATGCTCCATGGCACTTGTCTTCACAATACTCCAGAATTCTTGTCATCACCATGTTCCATGACCACGTCATCACAATACTCCATGGCCCTTGTCATCACAATGCTCCATGGCCCTTGTCATCACAATGCTCCAGAATTCTTGTCATCACAATGTTCCATGACCGTGTCATCACAATGCTCCATGGCCCTTGTCATCACAATGCTCCATAATTCTTGTCATCACAATGTTCCATGACCGTGTCATCACAATGCTTCAGAATTCTTGTCATCACAATGTTCCATGACCGTGTCATCACAATGCTCCATGGCCCTTGTCATCACAATGCTCCATAATTCTTGTCATCACAATGTTCCATGACCGTGTCATCACAATGCTCCAGAATTCTTGTCTTCACAATGCTCCAGAATTCTTGTCATCACAATGTTCCATGACCGTGTCATCACAATGCTCCATGGCCCTGGTCATCACAATGCTCCAGATTGCTTGTCATCAGAAAGTTCCATGACCGTGTCATGACAATGCACCATGGCCCTTGTCATCACGATGCTCCAGAATTCTTGTCATCACAATGATCCATGACCGTGTCATCACAATGCTCCATAATTCTTGTCATCACAATGTTCCATGACCGTGTCATCACAATGCTACATGACCCTGGTCATCACAGTTCTCCATGACCTTTGTCATCACAATGCTCTATATAGATTTTCATGACAATTCTAAATGACCACTTTAATCATTTTGCTTGCTGACCATTTTCATCACATTTCTCTATTGTCATTACAATTCCCCATGTCCCCATTCTTCACAAAGCTCCATGATGCCTGTCATCACAATGCTCAATGGCTTTTGTTATCACAATGCTCCAGGACCAGTTTCATCACAATACTCCATCACCCTTGTCATCACGGTGCACAATGAAACCTCTCATTACAATGCTCCATGACACTTGTCATCACAATGCTCCATGGCCCTTGTCTTCACAATGCTCCAGAATTCTTGTCATCACCATGTTCCATGACCATGTCATCACAATTCTCCATGGCCCTTGTCATCACAGTGCTCCATGGCCCTTGTCATCACAATGCTCCAGAATTCTTGTCATCACAATGTTCCATGACCGTGTCATCACAATGCTCCATGGCCCTGGTCATCACAATGCTCCAGATTTCTTGTCATCACAAAGTTCCATGACCGTGTCATCACAATGCACCATGGCCCTTGTCATCACAATGCTCCAGAATTCTTGTCATCACAATGTTCCATGACCGTGTCATCACAATGCTCCATGGCCCTTGTCATCACAATGCTCCAGAATCCTTGTCATCACAATGTTCCATGACCGTGTCATCACAATGCTCCATGGCCCTTGTCATCACAATGCACCAGATTTCTTGTCATCACAATGTTCCATGACCGTGTCATCACAATGCTCCAGAATTCTTGCCATCACAATGTTCCATGACCGTGTCATCACAATGCTCCAGAATACTTGTCATCACAATGTTCCATGACCGTGTCATCACAATGCTCCATGGCCCTTGTCATCACAATGCTCCAGAATTCTTGTCATCACAATGTTCCATGACCGTGTCATCACAATGCTCCAGAATTCTTGTCATCACAATGTTCCATGACCGTGTCATCACAATGCTACAGAATTCTTGTCATCACAATGTTCCATGACCATGTCATCACAATGCACCATGGCCCTTGTCACCACAATGCTCCAGAATTCTTGTCATCACAATGTTCCATGACCGTGTCATCACCATGCTCCATGGCCCTTGTCATCACAATGCTCCAGAATTCTTGTCATCACAATGTTCCATAACCATGTCATCACAATTCTCCATGGCTCTTGTCATCACAATGCTCCAGAATTCTTGTCATCACAATGTTCCATGACCGTGTCATCCCAATGCTCCATGGCCCTTGTCATCACAATGCTCCAGAATTCTTGTCATCACAATGTTCCATGACCGTGTCATCACAATGCTCCATGGCCCTTGTCATCACAATGCTCTAGATTGCTTGTCATCACAAAGTTCCATGACCGTGTCATCACAATGCACCATGGCCCTTGTCATCACAATGCTCCAGAATTCTTGTCATCACAATGTTCCATGACCGTGTCATCACAATGCTCCATGGCCCTTGTCATCACAATGCTCCAGAATTCTTGTCATCACAATGTTCCATGACCGTGTCATCACAATGCTCCATGGTCCTTGTCATCACAATGCTCCAAAATCCTTGTCATCACAATGTTCCATGACCGTGTCATCACAATGCTCCATGTCCCTTGTCATCACAATGCACCAGATTTCTTGTCATCACAATGTTCCATGACCGTGTCATCACAATGCTCCAGAATTCTTGTCATCACAATGTTCCATGACCGTGTCATCACAATGCTCCAGAATTCTTGTCATCACAATGTTCCATGACCGTGTCATCACCATGCTCCATAGCCCTTGTCATCACAATGCTCCAGAATTCTTGTCATCACAATGTTCCATAACCATGTCATCACAATTCTCCATGGCTCTTGTCATCACAATGCTCCAGAATTCTTGTCATCACAATGTTCCATGACCGTGTCATCACAATGCTCCATGGCCCTTGTCATCACAATGCTCCAGAATTCTTGTCATCACAATGTTCCATGACCGTGTCATCACAATGCTCCATGGCCCTTGTCATCACAATGCTCCAGATTGCTTGTCATCACAAAGTTCCATGACCGTGTCATCACAATGCACCATGGCCCTTGTCATCACAATGCTCCAGAATCCTTGTCATCACAATGTTCCATGACCGTGTCATCACAATGCTCCATGGTCCTTGTCATCACAATGCTCCAGAATCCTTGTCACCACAATGTTCCATGACCGTGTCATCACAATGCCCCAGAATTCTTGTCATCACAATGTTCCATGACCGTGTCATCACAATGCTCCATGGCCCTTGTCATCACAATGCTCCAGAATTCTTGTCATCACAATGTTCCATGACCGTGTCATCACAATGCTCCATGGCCCTTGTCATCACAATGCTCCAGAATTCCTGTCATCACAATGTTCCATGACCGTGTCATCAAAATGCTCCATAATTCTTTTCATCACAATGTTCCATGACCGTGTCATCACAATGCTCCATGGCCCTAGTCATCACAATGCTCCAGAATTCTTGTCATCACAATGTTCCATGACCATGTCATCACAATTCTCCATGGCCCTTTTCATCACAATGCTCCAGAATTCTTGTCATCACAATGTTCCATGACCGTGTCATCACAATGCTCCATGGCCCTTGTCATCACAATGCTCCAGAATTCTTGTCATCACAATGTTCCATGACCGTGTCATCACAATGCTCCATGGCCCTGGTCATCACAATGCTCCAGATTGCTTGTCATCACAAAGTTCCATGACCGTGTCATCACAATGCACCATGGCCCTTTTCATCACAATGCTCCAGAATTCTTGTCATCACAATGTTCCATGACCGTGTCATCACAATGCTCCATGGTCTTGTCATCACAATGCTCCAGAATCCTTGTCATCACAATGTTCCATGACCGTGTCATCACAATGCTCCATGGCCCTTGTCATCACAATGCACCAGATTTCTTGTCATCACAATGTTCCATGACCGTGTCATCACAATGCTCCAGAATTCTTGCCATCACAATGTTCCATGACCGTGTCATCACAATGCTCCAGAATTCTTGTCATCACAATGTTCCATGACCGTGTCATCACAATGCTCCATGGCCCTTGTCATCACAATGCTCCAGAATTCTTGTCATCACAATGTTCCATGACCGTGTCATCACAATGCTCCATGGCCCTTGTCATCACAATGCTCCAGAATTCTTGTCATCACAATGTTCCATGACCGTGTCATCACAATGCTCCATGGCCCTGGTCATCACAATGCTCCAGATTGCTTGTCATCACAAAGTTCCATGACCGTGTCATCACAATGCACCATGGCCCTTGTCATCACAATGCTCCAGAATTCTTGTCATCACAATGTTCCATGACCGTGTCATCACAATGCTCCATGGTCCTTGTCATCACAATGCTCCAAAATCCTTGTCATCACAATGTTCCATGACCGTGTCATCACAATGCTCCATGTCCCTTGTCATCACAATGCACCAGATTTCTTGTCATCACAATGTTCCATGACCGTGTCATCACAATGCTCCAGAATTCTTGTCATCACAATGTTCCATGACCGTGTCATCACAATGCTCCAGAATTCTTGTCATCACAATGTTCCATGACCGTGTCATCACCATGCTCCATGGCCCTTGTCATCACAATGCTCCAGATTGCTTGTCATCACAAAGTTCCATGACCGTGTCATCACAATGCACCATGGCCCTTTTCATCACAATGCTCCAGAATCCTTGTCATCACAATGTTCCATGACCGTGTCATCACAATGCTCCATGGTCCTTGTCATCACAATGCTCCAGAATCCTTGTCACCACAATGTTCCATGACCGTGTCATCACAATGCCCCAGAATTCTTGTCATCACAATGTTCCATGACCGTGTCATCACAATGCTCCATGGCCCTTGTCATCACAATGCTCCAGAATTCTTGTCATCACAATGTTCCATGATCGTGTCATCACAATGCTCCATGGCCCTTGTCATCACAATGCTCCAGAATTCCTGTCATCACAATGTTCCATGACCGTGTCATCAAAATGCTCCATAATTCTTTTCATCACAATGTTCCATGACCGTGTCATCACAATGCTCCATGGCCCTAGTCATCACAATGCTCCAGAATTCTTGTCATCACAATGTTCCATGACCATGTCATCACAATTCTCTATGGCCCTTTTCATCACAATGCTCCAGAATTCTTGTCATCACAATGTTCCATGACCGTGTCATCACAATGCTCCATGGCCCTTGTCATCACAATGCTCCAGAATTCTTGTCATCACAATGTTCCATGACCGTGTCATCACAATGCTCCATGGCCCTGGTCATCACAATGCTCCAGATTGCTTGTCATCACAAAGTTCCATGACCGTGTCATCACAATGCACCATGGCCCTTTTCATCACAATGCTCCAGAATTCTTGTCATCACAATGTTCCATGACCGTGTCATCACAATGCTCCATGGTCCTTGTCATCACAATGCTCCAGAATCCTTGTCATCACAATGTTCCATGACCGTGTCATCACAATGCTCCATGGCCCTTGTCATCACAATGCACCAGATTTCTTGTCATCACAATGTTCCATGACCGTGTCATCACAATGCTCCAGAATTCTTGCCATCACAATGTTCCATGACCGTGTCATCACAATGCTCCAGAATTCTTGTCATCACAATGTTCCATGACCGTGTCATCACAATGCTCCATGGCCCTTTTCATCACAATGCTCCAGAATTCTTGTCATCACAATGTTCCATGACCGTGTCATCACAATGCTACAGAATTCTTGTCATCACAATGTTCCATGACCATGTCATCACAATTCTCCATGGCCCTTGTCATCACAATGCTCCAGAATTCTTGTCATCACAATGTTCCATGACCGTGTCATCACAATGCTCCATGGCCCTTGTCATCACAATGCTCCAGAATTCTTGTCATCACAATGTTCCATGACCGTGTCATCACAATGCTCCATGGCCCTTGTCATCACAATGCTCCAGAATCCTTGTCATCACAATGTTCCATGACCGTGTCATCACAATGCTCCATGGTCCTTGTCATCACAATGCTCCAGAATCCTTGTCATCACAATGTTCCATGACCGTGTCATCACAATGCTCCATGGCCCTTGTCATCACAATGCACCAGATTTCTTTTCATCACAATGTTCCATGACCGTGTCATCACAATGCTCCAGAATTCTTGCCATCACAATGTTCCATGACCGTGTCATCACAATGCTCCAGAATTCTTGTCATCACAATGTTCCATGACCGTGTCATCACAATGCTCCATGGCCCTTTTCATCACAATGCTCCAGAATTCTTGTCATCACAATGTTCCATGACCGTGTCATCACAATGCTCCAGAATTCTTGTCATCACAATGTTCCATGACCGTGTCATCACAATGCTCCAGAATTCTTGTCATCACAATGTTCCATGACCGTGTCATCACAATGCTCCATGGCCCTTGTCATCACAATGCTCCAGAATTCTTGTCATCACAATGTTCCATGACCATGTCATCACAATTCTCCATGGCCCTTGTCATCACAATGCTCCAGAATTCTTGTCATCACAATGTTCCATGACCGTGTCATCACAATGCTCCATGGCCCTGGTCATCACAATGCTCCAGATTGCTTGTCATCACAAAGATCCATGACCGTGTCATCACAATGCACCATGGCCCTTGTCATCACAATTCTCCAGAATTCTTGTCATCACAATGTTCCATGACCGTGTCATCACAATGCTCCATGGTCCTTGTCATCACAATGCTCCAGAATCCTTGTCATCACAATGTTCCATGACCGTGTCATCACAATGCTCCATGGCCCTTGTCATCACAATGCACCAGATTTCTTGTCATCACAATGTTCCATGACCGTGTCATCACAATGCTCCAGAATTCTTGTCATCACAATGTTCCATGACCGTGTCATCACAATGCTCCAGAATTCTTGTCATCACAATGTTCCTTGACCGTGTCATCACAATGCTCCATGGCCCTTGTCATCACAATGCTCCAGAATTCTTGTCATCACAATGTTCCATGACCGTGTCATCACAATGCTCCATAATTCTTGTCATCACAATGTTCCATGACCGTGTCATCACAATGCTACATGACCCTGGTCATCACAGTTCTCCATGACCTTTGTCATCACAATGCTCTATATAGTTTTTCATGACAATTCTAAATGACCACTTTAATCATTTTTTTTGCTGACCATTTTCATCACATTTCTCTATTGTCATTACAATTCCCCATGTCCCCATTCTTCACAATGCTCCATGATGCCTGTCATCACAATGCTCAATGGCTTTTGTTATCACAATGCTCCAGGACCAGTTTCATCACAATACTCCATCCCCCTTGTCATCACGGTGCACAATGAAACCTCTCATTACAATGCTCCATGACACTTGTCATCACAATGCTCCATGGCCCTTGTCTTCACAATGCTCCAGAATTCTTTTCATCACCATGTTCCATGACCATGTCATCACAATTCTCCATGGCCCTTGTCATCACAATGCTCCATGGCCCTTGTCTTCACAATGCTCCAGAATTCTTGTCATCACCATGTTCCATGACCATGTCATCACAATACTCCATGGCCCTTCGCATCACAATGCTCCAGAATTCTTGTCATCACAATGTTCCATGACCGTGTCATCACAATGCTCCATGGCCCTTTTCATCACAATGCTCCAGATTGCTTGTCATCACAAAGTTCCATGACCGTGTCATCACAATGCACCATGGCCTTTGTCATCACCATGCTCCAGAATTCTTGTCATCACAATGTTCCATGACCGTGTCATCACAATGCTCCATGGCCCTTGTCATCACAATGCTCCAGAATTCTTGTCATCACAATGTTCCATGACCATGTCATCACAATTCTCCATGGCCCTTGTCATCACAATGCTCCAGAATTCTTGTCATCACAATGTTCCATGACCGTGTCATCACAATGCTCCATGGCCCTTGTCATCACAATGCTCCAGAATTCTTGTCATCACAATGTTCCATGACCATGTCATCACAATTCTCCATGGCCCTTGTCATCACAATGCTCCAGAATACTTGTCATCACAATGTTCCATGACCGTGTCATCACAATGCTCCATAGCCCTTGCCATCACAATGCTCCAGAATTCTTGTCATCACAATGTTCCATGACCGTGTCATCACAATGCTCCATGGCCCTGGTCATCACAATGCTCCAGATTGCTTGTCATCACAAAGTTCCATGACCGTGTCATCACAATGCACCATGGCCCTTGTCATCACAATGCTCCAGAATTCTTGTCATCACAATGTTCCATGACCGTGTCATCACAATGCTCCATGGTCCTTGTCATCACAATGCTCCAAAATCCTTGTCATCACAATGTTCCATGACCGTGTCATCACAATTCTCCATGGCCCTTGTCATCACAATGCACCAGATTTATTGTCATCACAATGTTCCATGACCGTGTCATCACAATGCTCCAGAATTCTTGTCATCACAATGTTCCATGACCGTGTCATCACAATGCTCCAGAATTCTTGTCATCACAATGTTCCATGACCGTGTCATCACAATGCTCCATGGCCCTTGTCATCACAATGCTCCAGAATTCTTGTCATCACAATGTTCCATGACCATGTCATCACAATTCTCCATGGCTCTTGTCATCACAATGCTCCAGAATTCTTGTCATCACAATGTTCCATGACCATGTCATCACAATGCTCCATGGCCCTTGTCATCACAATGCTCCAGAATTCTTGTCATCACAATGTTCCATGACCGTGTCATCACAATGCTCCATGGTCCTGGTCATCACAATGCTCCAGATTGCTTGTCATCACAAAGTTCCATGACTGTGTCATCACAATGCACCATGGCCCTTGTCATCACAATGCTCCAGAATTCTTGTCATCACAATGTTCCATGACCGTGTCATCACAATGCTCCATGGTCCTTGTCATCACAATTCTTCAGAATCCTTGTCATCACAATGTTCCATGACCGTGTCATCACAATGCCCCAGAATTCTTGTCATCACAATGTTCCATGACCGTGTCATCACAATGCTCCATGGCCCTTGTCATCACAATGCTCCAGAATTCTTGTCATCACAATGTTCCATGACCGTGTCATCACAATGCTCCATAATTCTTGTCATCACAATGTTCCATGACCGTGTCATCACAATGCTACATGACCCTGGTCATCACAGTTCTCCATGACCTTTGTCATCACAATGCTCTATATAGTTTTTCATGACAATTCTAAATGACCACTTTAATCATTTTGCTTGCTGACCATTTTCTTCACATTTCTCTATTGTCATTACAATTCCCCATGTCCCCATTCTTCACAATGCTCCATGATGCCTGTCATCACAATGCTCAATGGCTTTTGTTATCACAATGCTCCAGGACCTGTTTCATCACAATACTCCATCCCCCTTGTCATCACGGTGCAAAATGAAACCTCTCATTACAATGCTCCATGACACTTGTCATCACAATGCTCCATGGCCCTTGTCATCACAATGCTCCATGGCCCTTGTCATCACAATGCTCCAGAATTCTTGTCATCACAATGTTCCATGACCGTGTCATCACAATGCTCCATGGCCCTTGTCATCACAATGTTCCATAATTCTTGTCATCACAATGTTCCATGACCGTGTCATCACAATGCTCCAGAATTCTTGTCATCACAATGTTCCATGACCATGTCATCACAATGAATCATGGCCCTTGTCACCACAATGCTCCAGAATTCTTGTCATCACAATGTTCCATGACCGTGTCATCACAATGCTCCATGGCCCTTGTCATCACAATGCTCCAGAATTCTTGTCATCACAATGTTCCATGACCGTGTCATCACAATGCTCCATAATTCTTGTCATCACAATGTTCCATGACCGTGTCATCACAATGCTCCATAATTCTTGTCATCACAATGTTCCATGACCATGTCATCACAATGCTCCAGAATTCTTGTCATCACAATGCTCCAGAATTCTTGTCATCACAATGTTCCATGACCGTGTCATCACAATGCTCCATAATTCTTGTCATCACAATGTTCCATGACCGTGTCATCACAATGCTCCATGGCCCTTGTCATCACAATGCTCCAGAATTCTTGTCATCACAATGTTCCATGACCATGTCATCACAATTCTCCATGGCCCTTTTCATCACAATGCTCCAGAATTCTTGTCATCACAATGTTCCATGACCGTGTCATCACAATGCTCCATGGCCCTTGTCATCACAATGCTCCAGAATTCTTGTCATCACAATGTTCCATGACAGTGTCATCACAATGCTCCAGAATTCTTGTCATCACAATGTTCCATGACCGTGTCATCACAATGCTCCAGAATTCTTGTCATCACAATGTTCCATGACCGTGTCATCACAATGCTCCATGGCCCTTGTCATCACAATGCTCCAGAATTCTTGTCATCACAATGTTCCATAACCATGTCATCACAATTCTCCATGGCCCTTGTCATCACAATGCTCCAGAATTCTTGTCATCACAATGTTCCATGACCGTGTCATCACAATGCTCCATGGCCCTGGTCATCACAATGCTCCAGATTGCTTGTCATCACAAAGTTCCATGACCGTGTCATCACAATGCACCATGGCCTTTGTCATCACCATGCTCCAGAATTCTTGTCATCACAATGTTCCATGACGGTGTCATCACAATGCTCCATGGCCCTTGTCATCACAATGCTCCAGAATTCTTGTCATCACAATGTTCCATGACCGTGTCATCACAATGCTCCATAATTCTTGTCATCACAATGTTCCATGACCGTGTCATCACAATGCTCCAGAATTCTTGTCATCACAATGTTCCATGACCGTGTCATCACAATGCTCCATGGCCCTGGTCATCACAATGCTCCAGATTGCTTGTCATCACAAAGTTCCATGACCGTGTCATCACAATGCACCATGGCCCTTGTCATCACAATGCTCCAGAATTCTTGTCATCACAATGTTCCATGACCGTGTCATCACAATGCTCCATGGTCCTTGTCATCACAATGCTCCAGAATCCTTGTCATCACAATGTTCCATGACCGTGTCATCACAATGCTCCATGGCCCTTGTCATCACAATGCACCAGATTTTTGTCATCACAATGTTCCATTACCGTGTCATCACAATGCTCCAGAATTCTTGTCATCACAATGTTCCATGACCGTGTCATCACAATGCTCCAGAATTCTTGTCATCACAATGTTCCATGACCGTGTCATCACAATGCTCCATGGCCCTTGTCATCACAATGTTCCAGAATTCTTGTCATCACAATGTTCCATGACCGTGTCATCACAATGCTCCATAATTCTTGTCATCACAATGTTCCATGACCGTGTCATCACAATGCTACATGACCCTGGTCATCACAGTTCTCCATGACCTTTGTCATCACAATGCTCTATATAGTTTTTCATGACAATTCTAAATGACCACTTTAATCATTTTGCTTGCTGACCATTTTCATCACATTTCTCTATTGTCATTACAATTCCCCATGTCCCCATTCTTCACAATGCTCCATGATGCCTGTCATCACAATGCTCAATGGCTTTTGTTATCACAATGCTCCAGGAACAGTTTCATCACAATACTCCATCCCCCTTTTCATCACGGTGCACAATGAAACCTCTCATTACAATGCTCCATGACACTTGTCATCACAATGCTCCATGGCACTTGTCTTCACAATACTCCAGAATTCTTGTCATCACAATGTTCCATGACCGTGTCATCACAATGCTCCATGGCCCTTGTCATCACAATTCTCCAGAATTCCTGTCATCACAATGTTCCATGACCGTGTCATCAAAATGCTCCATAATTCTTTTCATCACAATGTTCCATGACCGTGTCATCACAATGCTCCATAATTCTTGTCATCACAACGTTCCATGACCGTGTCATCACAATGCTCCATGGCCCTTGTCATCACAATGCTCCCGAATTCTTGTCATCACAATGTTCCATGACCATGTCATCACAATTCTCCATGGCCCTTGTCATCACAATGCTCCAGAATTCTTGTCATCACAATGTTCCATGACCATGTCATCACAATGCTCCATGGCCCTTGTCATCACAATTCTCCAGAATTCTTGTCATCACAATGTTCCATGACTGTGTCATCACAATGCTCCATGGCTCTGGTCATCACAATGCTCCAGATTGCTTGTCATCACAAAGTTCCATGACCGTGTCATCACAATGCACCATGGCCCTTGTCATCACAATGCTCCAGAATTCTTGTCATCACAATGTTCCATGAACTTGTCATCACAATGCTCCATGGTTCTTGTCATCACAATGCTCCAGAATCCTTGTCATCACAATGTTCCATGACTGTGTCATCACAATGCTCCATGGCCCTTGTCATCACAATGCACCAGATTTCTTGTCATCACAATGTTCCATGACCGTGTCATCACAATGCTCCAGAATTCTTGCCATCACAATGTTCCATGACCGTGTCATCACAATGCTCCAGAATTCTTGTCATCACAATGTTCCATGACCGTGTCATCACAATGCTCCATGGCCCTTGTCATCACAATGCTCCAGAATTCTTGTCATCACAATGTTCCATGACCGTGTCATCACAATGCTCCATAATTCTTGTCATCACAATGTTCCATGACCGTGTCATCACAATGCTCCATAATTCTTGTCATCACAATGTTCCATGACCGTGTCATCACAATGCTCCAGAATTCTTGTCATCACAATGTTCCATGACCGTGTCATCACAATGCTCCATGGCCCTGGTCATCACAATGCTCCAGATTGCTTGTCATCACAAAGTTCCATGACCGTGTCATCACAATGCACCATGGCCTTTGTCATCACCATGCTCCAGAATTCTTGTCATCACAATGTTCCATGACGGTGTCATCACAATGCTCCATGGCCCTTGTCATCACAATGCTCCAGAATTCTTGTCATCACAATGTTCCATGACCGTGTCATCACAATGCTCCATAATTCTTGTCATCACAATGTTCCATGACCGTGTCATCACAATGCTCCAGAATTCTTGTCATCACAATGTTCCATGACCGTGTCATCACAATGCTCCATGGCCCTGGTCATCACAATGCTCCAGATTGCTTGTCATCACAAAGTTCCATGACCGTGTCATCACAATGCACCATGGCCCTTGTCATCACAATGCTCCAGAATTCTTGTCATCACAATGTTCCATGACCGTGTCATCACAATGCTCCATGGTCCTTGTCATCACAATGCTCCAGAATCCTTGTCATCACAATGTTCCATGACCGTGTCATCACAATGCTCCATGGCCCTTGTCATCACAATGCACCAGATTTTTTTCATCACAATGTTCCATTACCGTGTCATCACAATGCTCCAGAATTCTTGTCATCACAACGTTCCATGACCGTGTCATCACAATGCTCCAGAATTCTTGTCATCACAATGTTCCATGACCGTGTCATCACAATGCTCCATGGCCCTTGTCATCACAATGTTCCAGAATTCTTGTCATCACAATGTTCCATGACCGTGTCATCACAATGCTCCATAATTCTTGTCATCACAATGTTCCATGACCGTGTCATCACAATGCTACATGACCCTGGTCATCACAGTTCTCCATGACCTTTGTCATCACAATGCTCTATATAGTTTTTCATGACAATTCTAAATGACCACTTTAATCATTTTGCTTGCTGACCATTTTCATCACATTTCTCTATTGTCATTACAATTCCCCATGTCCCCATTCTTCACAATGCTCCATGATGCCTGTCATCACAATGCTCAATGGCTTTTGTTATCACAATGCTCCAGGACCAGTTTCATCACAATACTCCATCCCCCTTTTCATCACGGTGCACAATGAAACCTCTCATTACAATGCTCCATGACACTTGTCATCACAATGCTCCATGGTTCTTGTCATCACAATGCTCCAGAATCCTTGTCATCACAATGTTCCATGACTGTGTCATCACAATGCTCCATGGCCCTTGTCATCACAATGCACCAGATTTCTTGTCATCACAATGTTCCATGACCGTGTCATCACAATGCTCCAGAATTCTTGCCATCACAATGTTCCATGACCGTGTCATCACAATGCTCCATGGCCCTTGTCATCACAATGCTCCAGAATTCTTGTCATCACAATGTTCCATGACCGTGTCATCACAATGCTCCATAATTCTTGTCATCACAATGTTCCATGACCGTGTCATCACAATGCTCCAGAATTCTTGTCATCACAAAGTTCCATGACCATGTCATCACAATGCACCATGGCCCTTGTCACCACAATGCTACAGAATTCTTGTCATCACAATGTTCCATGACCGTGTCATCACAATGCTCCATGGCCCTTGTCATCACAATGCTCCAGAATTCTTGTCATCACAATGTTCCATGACCGTGTCATCACAATGCTCCATGGCCCTGGTCATCACAATGCTCCAGATTGCTTGTCATCCCAAAGTTCCATGACCGTGTCATCACAATGCACCATGGCCCTTGTCATCACAATGCTCCAGAATTCTTGTCATCACAATGTTCCATGACCGTATCATCACAATGCTCCATGGTCCTTGTCATCACAATGCTCCAAAATCCTTGTCATCACAATGTTCCATGACCGTGTCATCACAATGCTCCAGAATTCTTGTCATCACAATGTTCCATGACCATGTCATCACAATGCATCATGGCCCTTGTCACCACAATGCTCCAGAATTCTTGTCATCACAATGTTCCATGACCGTGTCATCACAATTCTCCATGGCCCTTGTCATCACAATGCTCCAGAATTCTTGTCATCACAATGTTCCATGACCGTGTCATCACAATGCTCCATAATTCTTGTCATCACAGTGTTCCATGACCGTGTCATCACAATGTTCCATAATTCTTGTCATCACAATGTTCCATGACCATGTCATCACAATGCTCCATGGCCCTTGTCATCACAATGCTCCAGAATTCTTGTCATCACAATGTTCCATGACCATGTCATCACAATTCTCCATGGCCCTTGTCATCACAATGCTCCAGAATTCTTGTCATCACAATGTTCCATGACCGTGTCATCACAATGCTCCATGGCCCTTGTCATCACAATGCTCCAGAATTCTTGTCATCACAATGTTCCATGACCGTGTCATCACAATGCTCCAGAATTCTTGTCATCACAATGTTCCATGACCGTGTCATCACAATGCTCCAGAATTCTTGTCATCACAATGTTCCATGACCGTGTCATCACAATGCTCCATGGCCCTTGTCATCACAATGCTCCAGAATTCTTGTCATCACAATGTTCCATAACCATGTCATCACAATTCTCCATGGCCCTTGTCATCACAATGCTCCAGAATTCTTGTCATCACAATGTTCCATGACCGTGTCATCACAATGCTCCATGGCCCTTGTCATCACAATGCTCCAGAATTCTTGTCATCACAATGTTCCATGACCGTGTCATCACAATGCTCCATGGCCCTGGTCATCACAATGCTCCAGATTGCTTGTCATCACAAAGTTCCATGACCGTGTCATCACAATGCACCATGGCCCTTGTCATCACAATGCTACAGAATTCTTGTCATCACAATGTTCCATGACCGTGTCATCACAATGCTCCATGGTCCTTGTCATCACAATGCTCCAGAATCCTTGTCATCACAATGTTCCATGACCGTGTCATCACAATGCTCCATGGCCCTTGTCATCACAATGCACCAGATTTCTTGTCATCACAATGTTCCATGACCGTTTCATCACAATGCTCCAGAATTCTTGTCATCACAATGTTCCATGACCGTGTCATCACAATGCTCCAGAATTCTTGTCATCACAATGTTCCATGACCGTGTCATCACAATGCTCCATGGCCCTTGTTATCACAATGCTCCAGAATTCTTGTCATCACAATGTTCCATGACCGTGTCATCAGAATGCTCCAGAATTCTTGTCATCACAATGTTCCATGACCGTGTCATCACAATGCTACATGACCCTGGTCATCACAGTTCTCCATGACCTTTGTCATCACAATGCTCTATATAGTTTTTCATGACAATTCTAAATGACCACTTTAATCATTTTGCTTGCTGACCATTTTCATCACATTTCTCTATTGTCATTACAATTCCCCATGTCCCCATTGTTCACAATGCTCCATGATGCCTGTCATCACAATGCTCAATGGCTTTTGTTATCACAATGCTCCAGGACCTGTTTCATCACAATACTCCATCCCCCTTGTCATCACGGTGCAAAATGAAACCTCTCATTACAATGCTCCATGACACTTGTCATCACAATGCTCCATGGCCCTTGTCTTCACAATGCTCCAGAATTCTTGTCATCACCATGTTCCATGACCATGTCATCACAATGCTCCATAATTCTTGTCATCACAATGTTCCATGACCATGTCATCACAATGCTCCATGGCCCTTGTCTTCACAATGCTCCATAATTCTTGTCATCACAATGTTCCATGACCGTGTCATCACAATGCTCCATAATTCTTGTCATCACAATGTTCCATGACCATGTCATCACAATGCTATATGGCCCTTGTCATCACAATGCTCCAGAATTCTTGTCATCACAATGTTCCATGACCATGTCATCACAATTCTCCATGGCCCTTGTCATCACAATGCTCCAGAATTCTTGTCATCACAATGTTCCATGACCGTGTCATCACAATGCTCCATGGCCCTTGTCATCACAATGCTCCAGAATTCTTGTCATCACAATGTTCCATGACCGTGTCATCACAATGCTCCAGAATTCTTGTCATCACAATGTTCCATGACCGTGTCATCACAATGCCCCAGAATTCTTGTCATCACAATGTTCCATGACCGTGTCATCACAATGCTCCATGGCCCTTGTCATCACAATGCTCCAGAATTCTTGTCATCACAATGTTCCATAACCATGTCATCACAATTCTCCATGGCCCTTGTCATCACAATGCTCCAGAATTCTTGTCAACACAATGTTCCATGACCGTGTCATCACAATGCTCCATGGCCCTTGTCATCACAATGCTCCAGAATTCTTGTCATCACAATGTTCCATGACCGTGTCATCACAATGCTCCATGGCCCTGGTCATCACAATGCTCCAGATTGCTTGTCATCACAAAGTTCCATGACCGTGTCATCACAATGCACCATGGCCCTTGTCATCACAATGCTCCAGAATTCTTGTCATCACAATGTTCTATGACCATGTCATCACAATGCTCCATGGTCCTTGTCATCACAATGCTCCAGAATCCTTGTCATCACAATGTTCCATGACCGTGTCATCACAATGCTCCATGGCCCTTGTCATCACAATGCACCAGATTTCTTGTCATCACAATGTTCCATGACCGTGTCATCACAATGCTCCAGAATTCTTGTCATCACAATGTTCCATGACCGTGTCATCACAATGCTCCAGAATTCTTGTCATCACAATGTTCCATGACCGTGTCATCACAATGCTCCATGGCCCTTGTTATCACAATGCTCCAGAATTCTTGTCATCACAATGTTCCATGACCGTGTCATCACAATGCTCCATAATTCTTGTCATCACAATGTTCCATGACCTTGTCATCACAATGCTACATGACCCTGGTCATCACAGTTCTCCATGACCTTTGTCATCACAATGCTCTATATAGTTTTTCATGACAATTCTAAATGACCACTTTAATCATTTTGCTTGCTGACCATTTTCATCACATTTCTCTATTGTCATTACAATTCCCCATGTCCCCATTCTTCACAATGCTCCATGATGCCTGTCATCACAATGCTCAATGGCTTTTGTTATCACAATGCTCCAGGACCTGTTTCATCACAATACTCCATCCCCCTTTTCATCACGGTGCACAATGAAACCTCTCATTACAATGCTCCATGACACTTGTCATCACAATGCTCCATGGCACTTGTCTTCACAATACTCCAGAATTCTTGTCATCACCATGTTCCATGACCATGTCATCACAATACTCCATGGCCCTTGTCATCACAATGCTCCATGGCCCTTGTCATCACAATGCTCCAGAATTCTTGTCATCACAATGTTCCATGACCGTGTCATCACAATGCTCCATGGCCCTTGTCATCACAATGCTCCATAATTCTTGTCATCACAATGTTCCATGACCGTGTCATCACAATGCTCCAGAATTCTTGTCATCACAATGTTCCATGACCGTGTCATCACAATGCTCCATGGCCCTTGTCATCACAATGCTCCATAATTCTTGTCATCACAATGTTCCATGACCGTGTCATCACAATGCTCCAGAATTCTTGTCATCACAATGTTCCATGACCGTGTCATCACAATGCTCCATGGCCCTGGTCATCACAATGCTCCAGATTGCTTGTCATCACAAAGTTCCATGACCGTGTCATGACAATGCACCATGGCCCTTGTCATCACGATGCTCCAGAATTCTTGTCATCACAATGTTCCATGAGCGTGTCATCACAATGCTCCATAATTCTTGTCATCACAATGTTCCATGACCGTGTCATCACAATGCTACATGACCCTGGTCATCACAGTTCTCCATGATCTTTGTCATCACAATGCTCTATATAGATTTTCATGACAATTCTAAATGACCACTTTAATCATTTTGCTTGCTGACCATTTTAATCACATTTCTCTATTGTCATTACAATTCCCCATGTCCCCATTCTTCACAAAGCTCCATGATGCCTGTCATCACAATGCTCAATGGCTTTTGTTATCACAATGCTCCAGGACCAGTTTCATCACAATACTCCATCACCCTTGTCATCACGGTGCACAATGAAACCTCTCATTACAATGCTCCATGACACTTGTCATCACAATGCTCCATGGCCCTTGTCTTCACAATGCTCCAGAATTCTTGTCATCACCATGTTCCATGACCATGTCATCACAATTCTCCATGGCCCTTGACATCACAGTGCTCCATGGCCCTTGTCATCACAATGCTCCAGAATTCTTGTCATCACAATGTTCCATGACCGTGTCATCACAATGCTCCATGGCCCTTGTCATCACAATGCTCCAGAATTCTTGTCATCACAAGGTTCCATGACCGTGTCATCACAATGCTCCATGGCCCTGGTCATCACAATGCTCCAGATTTCTTGTCATCACAAAGTTCCATGACCGTGTCATCACAATGCACCATGGCCCTTGTCATCACAATGCTCCAGAATTCTTGTCATCACAATGTTCCATGACCGTGTCATCACAGTGCTCCATGGCCCTTGTCATCACAATGCTCCAGAATCCTTGTCATCACAATGTTCCATGACCGTGTCATCACAATGCTCCATGGCCCTTGTCATCACAATGCACCAGATTTCTTGTCATCACAATGTTCCATGACCGTGTCATCACAATGCTCCAGAATTCTTGCCATCACAATGTTCCATGACCGTGTCATCACAATGCTCCAGAATTCTTGTCATCACAATGTTCCATGACCGTGTCATCACAATGCTCCATGGCCCTTGTCATCACAATGCTCCAGAATTCTTGTCATCACAATGTTCCATGACCGTGTCATCACAATGCTCCATAATTCTTGTCATCACAATGTTCCATGACCGTGTCATCACAATGCTACAGAATTCTTGTCATCACAATGTTCCATGACCATGTCATCACAATTCTCCATGGCCCTTGTCATCACAATGCTCCAGAATTCTTGTCATCACAATGTTCCATGACCGTGTCATCACAATGCTCCATGGCCCTTGTCATCACAATGCTCCAGAATTCTTGTCATCACAATGTTCCATGACCATGTCATCACAATTCTCCATGGCCCTTGTCATCACAATGCTCCAGAATTCTTGTCATCACAATGTTCCATGACCGTGTCATCACAATGCTCCATGGCCCTTGTCATCACAATGCTCCAGAATTCTTGTCATCACAATGTTCCATGACCGTGTCATCACAATGCTCCATGGCCCTCGTCATCACAATGCTCCAGATTGCTTGTCATCACAAAGTTCCATGACCGTGTCATCACAATGCACCATGGCCCTTGTCATCACAATGCTCCAGAATTCTTGTCATCACAATGTTCCATGACCGTGTCATCACAATGCTCCATGGCCCTTGTCATCACAATGCACCAGATTTCTTGTGATCACAATGTTCCATGACCGTGTCATCACAATGCTCCAGAATTCTTGTCATCACAATGTTCCATGACCGTGTCATCACAATGCTCCTGAATTCTTGTCATCACAATGTTCCATGACCGTGTCATCACAATGCTCCATGGCCCTTGTCATCACAATGCTCCAGAATTCTTGTCATCACAATGTTCCATAACCATGTCATCACAATTCTCCATGGCTCTTGTCATCACAATGCTCCAGAATTCTTGTCATCACAATGTTCCATTACCGTGTCATCACAATGCTCCATGGCCCTTGTCATCACAATGCTCCAGAATTCTTGTCATCACAATGCTCCAGAATTCTTGTCATCACAATGTTCCATGACCGTGTCATCACAATGCTCCATGGCCCTGGTCATCACAATGCTCCAGGTTGCTTGTCATCACAAAGTTCCATGACCGTGTCATGACAATGCACCATGGCCCTTCTCATCACGATGCTCCAGAATTCTTGTCATCACAATGTTCCATGACCGTGTCATCACAATGCTCCATAATTCTTGTCATCACAATGTTCCATGACCGTGTCATCACAATGCTACATGACCCTGGTCATCACAGTTCTCCATGATCTTTGTCATCACAATGCTCTATATAGATTTTCATGACAATTCTAAATGACCACTTTAATCATTTTGCTTGCTGACCATTTTAATCACATTTCTCTATTGTCATTACAATTCCCCATGTCCCCATTCTTCACAAAGCTCCATGATGCCTGTCATCACAATGCTCAATGGCTTTTGTTATCACAATGCTCCAGGACCAGTTTCATCACAATACTCCATCACCCTTGTCATCACGGTGCACAATGAAACCTCTCATTACAATGCTCCATGACACTTGTCATCACAATGCTCCATGGCCCTTGTCTTCACAATGCTCCAGAATTCTTGTCATCACCATGTTCCATGACCATGTCATCACAATTCTCCATGGCCCTTGTCATCACAGTGCTCCATGGCCCTTGTCATCACAATGCTCCAGAATTCTTGTCATCACAATGTCCATGACCGTGTCATCACAATGCTCCATGGCCCTTGTCATCACAATGCTCCAGAATTCTTGTCATCACAATGTTCCATGACCGTGTCATCACAATGCTCCATGGCCCTGGTCATCACAATGCTCCAGATTTCTTGTCATCACAAAGTTCCATGACCGTGTCATCACAATGCACCATGGCCCTTGTCATCACAATGCTCCAGAATTCTTGTCATCACAATGTTCCATGACCGTGTCATCACAGTGCTCCATGGCCCTTGTCATCACAATGCTCCAGAATCCTTGTCATCACAATGTTCCATGACCGTGTCATCACAATGCTCCATGGCCCTTGTCATCACAATGCACCAGATTTCTTGTCATCACAATGTTCCATGACCGTGTCATCACAATGCTCCAGAATTCTTGCCATCACAATGTTCCATGACCGTGTCATCACAATGCTCCAGAATTCTTGTCATCACAATGTTCCATGACCGTGTCATCACAATGCTCCATGGCCCTTGTCATCACAATGCTCCAGAATTCTTGTCATCACAATGTTCCATGACCGTGTCATCACAATGCTCCATAATTCTTGTCATCACAATGTTCCATGACCGTTTCATCACAATGCTACAGAATTCTTGTCATCACAATGTTCCATGACCATGTCATCACAATGCACCATGGCCCTTGTCACCACAATGCTCCAGAATTCTTGTCATCACAATGTTCCATGACCGTGTCATCACAATGCTCCATGGCCCTTGTCATCACAATGCTCCAGAATTCTTGTCATCACAATGTTCCATGACCATGTCATCACAATTCTCCATGGCCCTTGTCATCACAATGCTCCAGAATTCTTGTCATCACAATGTTCCATGACCGTGTCATCACAATGCTCCATGGCCCTTGTCATCACAATGCTCCAGAATTCTTGTCATCACAATATTCCATGACCATGTCATCACAATTCTCCATGGCCCTTGTCATCACAATGCTCCAGAATTCTTGTCATCACAATGTTCCATGACCGTGTCATCACAATGCTCCATGGCCCTTGTCATCACAATGCTCCAGAATTCTTGTCATCACAATGTTCCATGACCGTGTCATCACAATGCTCCATGGCCCTGGTCATCACAATGCTCCAGATTGCTTGTCATCACAAAGTTCCATGACCGTGTCATCACAATGCACCATGGCCCTTGTCATCACAATGCTCCAGAATTCTTGTCATCACAATGTTCCATGACCGTGTCATCACAATGCTCCATGGTCCTTGTCATCACAATGCTCCAAAATCCTTGTCATCACAATGTTCCATGACCGTGTCATCACAATGCTCCATGGCCCTTGTCATCACAGTGCACCAGATTTCTTGTCATCACAATGTTCCATGACCGTGTCATCACAATGCTCCAGAATTCTTGTCATCACAATGTTCCATGACCGTGTCATCACAATGCTCCAGAATTCTTGTCATCACAATGTTCCATGACCGTGTCATCACCATGCTCCATGGCCCTTGTCATCACAATGCTCCAGAATTCTTGTCATCACAATGTTCCATAACCATGTCATCACAATTCTCCATGGCTCTTGTCATCACAATGCTCCAGAATTCTTGTCATCACAATGTTCCATGACCATGTCATCACAATGCTCCATGGCCCTTGTCATCACAATGCTCCAGAATTCTTGTCATCACAATGTTCCATGACCGTGTCATCACAATGCTCCATGGCCCTTGTCATCACAATGCTCCAGATTGCTTGTCATCACAAAGTTCCATGACCGTGTCATCACAATGCACCATGGCCCTTGTCATCACAATGCTCCAGAATTCTTGTCATCACAATGTTCCATGACCGTGTCATCACAATGCTCCATGGTCCTTGTCATCACAATGCTCCAGAATCCTTGTCACCACAATGTTCCATGACCGTGTCATCACAATGCCCCAGAATTCTTGTCATCACAATGTTCCATGACCGTGTCATCACAATGCTCCATGGCCCTTGTCATCACAATGCTCCAGAATTCTTGTCATCACAATGTTCCATGACCGTGTCATCACAATGCTCCATGGCCCTTGTCATCACAATGCTCCAGAATTCCTGTCATCACAATGTTCCATGACCGTGTCATCAAAATGCTCCATAATTCTTTTCATCACAATGTTCCATGACCGTGTCATCACAATGCTCCATGGCCCTAGTCATCACAATGCTCCAGAATTCTTGTCATCACAATGTTCCATGACCATGTCATCACAATTCTCCATGGCCCTTGTCATCACAATGCTCCAGAATTCTTGTCATCACAATGTTCCATGACCGTGTCATCACAATGCTCCATGGCCCTGGTCATCACAATGCTCCAGATTGCTTGTCATCACAAAGTTCCATGACCGTGTCATCACAATGCACCATGGCCCTTGTCATCACAATGCTCCAGAATTCTTGTCATCACAATGTTCCATGACCGTGTCATCACAATGCTCCATGGTCCTTGTCATCACAATGCTCCAAAATCCTTGTCATCACAATGTTCCATGACCGTGTCATCACAATGCTCCATGGCCCTTGTCATCACAGTGCACCAGATTTCTTGTCATCACAATGTTCCATGACCGTGTCATCACAATGCTCCAGAATTCTTGTCATCACAATGTTCCATGACCGTGTCATCACAATGCTCCAGAATTCTTGTCATCACAATGTTCCATGACCGTGTCATCACCATGCTCCATGGCCCTTGTCATCACAATGCTCCAGAATTCTTGTCATCACAATGTTCCATAACCATGTCATCACAATTCTCCATGGCTCTTGTCATCACAATGCTCCAGAATTCTTGTCATCACAATGTTCCATGACCATGTCATCACAATGCTCCATGGCCCTTGTCATCACAATGCTCCAGAATTCTTGTCATCACAATGTTCCATGACCGTGTCATCACAATGCTCCATGGCCCTTGTCATCACAATGCTCCAGATTGCTTGTCATCACAAAGTTCCATGACCGTGTCATCACAATGCACCATGGCCCTTGTCATCACAATGCTCCAGAATTCTTGTCATCACAATGTTCCATGACCGTGTCATCACAATGCTCCATGGTCCTTGTCATCACAATGCTCCAGAATCCTTGTCACCACAATGTTCCATGACCGTGTCATCACAATGCCCCAGAATTCTTGTCATCACAATGTTCCATGACCGTGTCATCACAATGCTCCATGGCCCTTGTCATCACAATGCTCCAGAATTCTTGTCATCACAATGTTCCATGACCGTGTCATCACAATGCTCCATGGCCCTTGTCATCACAATGCTCCAGAATTCCTGTCATCACAATGTTCCATGACCGTGTCATCAAAATGCTCCATAATTCTTTTCATCACAATGTTCCATGACCGTGTCATCACAATGCTCCATGGCCCTAGTCATCACAATGCTCCAGAATTCTTGTCATCACAATGTTCCATGACCATGTCATCACAATTCTCCATGGCCCTTGTCATCACAATGCTCCAGAATTCTTGTCATCACAATGTTCCATGACCGTGTCATCACAATGCTCCATGGCCCTTGTCATCACAATGCTCCAGAATTCTTGTCATCACAATGTTCCATGACCGTGTCATCACAATGCTCCATGGCCCTGGTCATCACAATGCTCCAGATTGCTTGTCATCACAAAGTTCCATGACCGTGTCATCACAATGCACCATGGCCCTTGTCATCACAATGCTCCAGAATTCTTGTCATCACAATGTTCCATGACCGTGTCATCACAATGCTCCATGGTCCTTGTCATCACAATGCTCCAGAATCCTTGTCATCACAATGTTCCATGACCGTGTCATCACAATGCTCCATGGCCCTTGTCATCACAATGCACCAGATTTCTTGTCATCACAATGTTCCATGACCGTGTCATCACAATGCTCCAGAATTCTTGCCATCACAATGTTCCATGACCGTGTCATCACAATGCTCCAGAATTCTTGTCATCACAATGTTCCATGACCGTGTCATCACAATGCTCCATGGCCCTTTTCATCACAATGCTCCAGAATTCTTGTCATCACAATGTTCCATGACCGTGTCATCACAATGCTCCATAATTCTTGTCATCACAATGTTCCATGACCGTGTCATCACAATGCTACAGAATTCTTGTCATCACAATGTTCCATGACCATGTCATCACAATTCTCCATGGCCCTTGTCATCACAATGCTCCAGAATTCTTGTCATCACAATGTTCCATGACCGTGTCATCACAATGCTCCATGGCCCTTGTCATCACAATGCTCCAGAATTCTTGTCATCACAATGTTCCATGACCATGTCATCACAATTCTCCATGGCCCTTGTCATCACAATGCTCCAGAATTCTTGTCATCACAATGTTCCATGACCGTGTCATCACAATGCTCCATGGCCCTTGTCATCACAATGCCCCAGAATTCTTGTCATCACAATGTTCCATGACCGTGTCATCACAATGCTCCATGGCCCTGGTCATCACAATGCTCCAGATTGCTTGTCATCACAAAGTTCCATGACCGTGTCATCACAATGCACCATGGCCCTTGTCATCACAATGCTCCAGAATTCTTGTCATCACAATGATCCATGACCGTGTCATCACAATGCTCCATGGCCCTTGTCATCACAATGCACCAGATTTCTTGTCATCACAATGTTCCATGACCGTGTCATCACAATGCTCCAGAATTCTTGTCATCACAATGTTCCATGACCGTGTCATCACAATGCTCCAGAATTCTTGTCATCACAATGTTCCATGACCGTGTCATCACAATGCTCCATGGCCCTTGTCATCACAATGCTCCAGAATTCTTGTCATCACAATGTTCCATAACCATGTCATCACAATTCTCCATGGCTCTTGTCATCACAATGCTCCAGAATTCTTGTCATCACAATGTTCCATGACCGTGTCATCACAATGCTCCATGGCCCTTGTCATCACAATGCTCCAGAATTCTTGTCATCACAATGTTCCATGACCGTGTCATCACAATGCTCCATGGCCCTGGTCATCACAATGCTCCAGATTGCTTGTCGTCACAAAGTTCCATGACCGTGTCATCACAATGCACCATGGCCCTTGTCATCACAATGCTCCAGAATTCTTGTCATCACAATGTTCCATGACCGTGTCATCACAATGCTCCATGGTCCTTGTCATCACAATGCTCCAGAATCCTTGTCATCACAATGTTCCATGACCGTGTCATCACAATGCCCCAGAATTCTTGTCATCACAATGTTCCATGACCGTGTCATCACAATGCTCCATGGCCCTTGTCATCACAATGCTCCAGAATTCTTGTCATCACAATGTTCCATGACCGTGTCATCACAATGCTCCATAATTCTTGTCATCACAATGTTCCATGACCGTGTCATCACAATGCTACATGACCCTGGTCATCACAGTTCTCCATGACCTTTGTCATCACAATGCTCTATATAGTTTTTCATGACAATTCTAAATGACCACTTTAATCATTTTGCTTGCTGACCATTTTCATCACATTTCTCTATTGACATTACAATTCCCCATGTCCACATTCTTCACAATGCTCCATGATGCCTGTCATCTCAATGCTCAATGGCTTTTGTTATCACAATGCTCCAGGACCAGTTTCATCACAATACTCCATCCCCCTTGTCATCACGGTGCAAAATGAAACTTCTCATTACAATGCTCCATGACACTTGTCTTCACAATGCTCCATGGCCCTTGTCTTCACAATGCTCCAGAATTCTTGTCATCACCATGTTCCATGACCATGTCATCACAATACTCCATGGCCCTTGTCATCACAATGCTCCATGGCCCTTGTCATCACAATGCTCCAGAATTCTTGTCATCACAATGTTCCATGACCGTGTCATCACAATGCTCCATGGCCCTTGTCATCACAATGCTCCAGAATTCTTGTCATCACAATGTTCCATGACCGTGTCATCACAATGCTCCAGAATTCTTGTCATCACAATGTTCCATGACCGTGTCATCACAATGCTCCAGAATTCTTGTCATCACAATGTTCCATGACTGTGTCATCACAATGCTCCATGGCCCTTGTCATCACAATGCTCCAGAATTCTTGTCATCACAATGTTCCATGACCATGTCATCACAATTCTCCATGGCCCTTGTCATCACAATGCTCCAGAATTCTTGTCATCACAATGATCCATGACCGTGTCATCACAATGCTCCATGGCCCTTGTCATCACAATGCTCCAGAATTCTTGTCATCACAATGTTCCATGACCGTGTCATCACAATGCTCCATGGCCCTGGTCATCACAATGCTCCAGATTGCTTGTCATCACAAAGTTCCATTACCGTGTCATCACAATGCACCATGGCCCTTGTCATCACAATGCTCCAGAATTCTTGTCATCACAATGTTCCATGACCGTGTCATCACAATGCTCCATGGTCCTTGTCATCACAATGCTCCAGAATCCTTGTCATCACAATGTTCCATGACCGTGTCATTACAATGCTCCATGGCCCTTGTCATCACAATGCACCAGATTTCTTGTCATCACAATGTTCCATGACCGTGTCATCACAATGCTCCAGAATTCTTGTCATCACAATGTTCCATGACCGTGTCATCACAATGCTCCATGGCCCTTGTCATCACAATGCACCAGATTTCTTGTCATCACAATGTTCCATGACCGTGTCATCACAATGCTCCAGAATTCTTGCCATCACAATGTTCCATGACCGTGTCATCACAATGCTCCAGAATTCTTGTCATCACAATGTTCCATGACCGTGTCATCACAATGCTCCATGGCCCTTGTCATCACAATGCTCCAGAATTCTTGTCATCACAATGTTCCATGACCGTGTCATCACAATGCTCCATAATTCTTGTCATCACAATGTTCCATGACCGTTTCATCACAATGCTACAGAATTCTTGTCATCACAATGTTCCATGACCATGTCATCACAATGCACCATGGCCCTTGTCACCACAATGCTCCAGAATTCTTGTCATCACAATGTTCCATGACCGTGTCATCACAATGCTCCATGGCCCTTGTCATCACAATGCTCCAGAATTCTTGTCATCACAATGTTCCATGACCATGTCATCACAATTCTCCATGGCCCTTGTCATCACAATGCTCCAGAATTCTTGTCATCACAATGTTCCATGACCGTGTCATCACAATGCTCCATGGCCCTTGTCATCACAATGCTCCAGAATTCTTGTCATCACAATGTTCCATGACCATGTCATCACAATTCTCCATGGCCCTTGTCATCACAATGCTCCAGAATTCTTGTCATCACAATGTTCCATGACCGTGTCATCACAATGCTCCATGGCCCTTGTCATCACAATGCTCCAGAATTCTTGTCATCACAATGTTCCATGACCGTGTCATCACAATGCTCCATGGCCCTGGTCATCACAATGCTCCAGATTGCTTGTCATCACAAAGTTCCATGACCGTGTCATCACAATGCACCATGGCCCTTGTCATCACAATGCTCCAGAATTCTTGTCATCACAATGTTCCATGACTGTGTCATCACAATGCTCCATGGTCCTTGTCATCACAATGCTCCAAAATCCTTGTCATCACAATGTTCCATGACCGTGTCATCACAATGCTCCATGGCCCTTGTCATCACAGTGCACCAGATTTCTTGTCATCACAATGTTCCATGACCGTGTCATCACAATGCTCCAGAATTCTTGTCATCACAATGTTCCATGACCGTGTCATCACAATGCTCCAGAATTCTTGTCATCACAATGTTCCATGACCGTGTCATCACCATGCTCCATGGCCCTTGTCATCACAATGCTCCAGAATTCTTGTCATCACAATGTTCCATAACCATGTCATCACAATTCTCCATGGCTCTTGTCATCACAATGCTCCAGAATTCTTGTCATCACAATGTTCCATGACCGTGTCATCACAATGCTCCATGGCCATTGTTATCACAATGCTCCAGAATTCTTGTCATCACAATGTTCCATGACCGTGTCATCACAATGCTCCATGGCCCTTGTCATCACAATGCTCCAGATTGCTTGTCATCACAAAGTTCCATGACCGTGTCATCACAATGCACCATGGCCCTTGTCATCACAATGCTCCAGAATTCTTGTCATCACAATGTTCCATGACCGTGTCATCACAATGCTCCATGGTCCTTGTCATCACAATGCTCCAGAATCCTTGTCACCACAATGTTCCATGACCGTGTCATCACAATGCCCCAGAATTCTTGTCATCACAATGTTCCATGACCGTGTCATCACAATGCTCCATGGCCCTTGTCATCACAATGCTCCAGAATTCTTGTCATCACAATGTTCCATGACCGTGTCATCACAATGCTCCATGGCCCTTGTCATCACAATGCTCCAGAATTCCTGTCATCACAATGTTCCATGACCGTGTCATCAAAATGCTCCATAATTCTTTTCATCACAATGTTCCATGACCGTGTCATCACAATGCTCCATGGCCCTAGTCATCACAATGCTCCAGAATTCTTGTCATCACAATGTTCCATGACCATGTCATCACAATTCTCCATGGCCCTTGTCATCACAATGCTCCAGAATTCTTGTCATCACAATGTTCCATGACCGTGTCATCAAAATGCTCCATGGCCCTTGTCATCACAATGCTCCAGAATTCTTGTCATCACAATGTTCCATGACCGTGTCATCACAATGCTCCATGGCCCTGGTCATCACAATGCTCCAGATTGCTTGTCATCACAAAGTTCCATGACCGTGTCATCACAATGCACCATGGCCCTTGTCATCACAATGCTCCAGAATTCTTGTCATCACAATGTTCCATGACCGTGTCATCACAATGCTCCATGGTCCTTGTCATCACAATGCTCCAGAATCCTTGTCATCACAATGTTCCATGACCGTGTCATCACAATGCTCCATGGCCCTTGTCATCACAATGCACCAGATTTCTTGTCATCACAATGTTCCATGACCGTGTCATCACAATGCTCCAGAATTCTTGCCATCACAATGTTCCATGACCGTGTCATCACAATGCTCCAGAATCCTTGTCATCACAATGTTCCATGACCGTGTCATCACAATGCTCCATGGCCCTTTTCATCACAATGCTCCAGAATTCTTGTCATCACAATGTTCCATGACCGTGTCATCACAATGCTCCATAATTCTTGTCATCACAATGTTCCATGACCGTGTCATCACAATGCTACAGAATTCTTGTCATCACAATGTTCCATGACCATGTCATCACAATTCTCCATGGCCCTTGTCATCACAATGCTCCAGAATTCTTGTCATCACAATGTTCCATGACCGTGTCATCACAATGCTCCATGGCCCTTGTCATCACAATGCTCCAGAATTCTTGTCATCACAATGTTCCATGACCATGTCATCACAATTCTCCATGGCCCTTGTCATCACAATGCTCCAGAATTCTTGTCATCACAATGTTCCATGACCGTGTCATCACAATGCTCCATGGCCATTGTCATCACAATGCTCCAGAATTCTTGTCATCACAATGTTCCATGACCGTGTCATCACAATGCTCCATGGCCCTGGTCATCACAATGCTCCAGATTGCTTGTCATCACAAAGTTCCATGACCGTGTCATCACAATGCACCATGGCCCTTGTCATCACAATGCTCCAGAATTCTTGTCATCACAATGATCCATGACCGTGTCATCACAATGCTCCATGGCCCTTGTCATCACAATGCACCAGATTTCTTGTCATCACAATGTTCCATGACCGTGTCATCACAATGCTCCAGAATTCTTGTCATCACAATGTTCCATGACCGTGTCATCACAATGCTCCAGAATTCTTGTCATCACAATGTTCCATGACCGTGTCATCACAATGCTCCATGGCCCTTGTCATCACAATGCTCCAGAATTCTTGTCATCACAATGTTCCATAACCATGTCATCACAATTCTCCATGGCTCTTGTCATCACAATGCTCCAGAATTCTTGTCATCACAATGTTCCATGACCGTGTCATCACAATGCTCCATGGCCCTTGTCATCACAATGCTCCAGAATTCTTGTCATCACAATGTTCCATGACCGTGTCATCACAATGCTCCATGGCCCTGGTCATCACAATGCTCCAGGTTGCTTGTCGTCACAAAGTTCCATGACCGTGTCATCACAATGCACCATGGCCCTTGTCATCACAATGCTCCAGAATTCTTGTCATCACAATGTTCCATGACCGTGTCATCACAATGCTCCATGGTCCTTGTCATCACAATGCTCCAGAATCCTTGTCATCACAATGTTCCATGACCGTGTCATCACAATGCTCCATGGCCCTTGTCATCACAATGTTCCAGAATTCTTGTCATCACAATGTTCCATGACCGTGTCATCACAATGCTCCATAATTCTTGTCATCACAATGTTCCATGACCGTGTCATCACAATGCTACATGACCCTGGTCATCACAGTTCTCCATGACCTTTGTCATCACAATGCTCTATATAGTTTTTCATGACAATTCTAAATGACCACTTTAATCATTTTGCTTGCTGACCATTTTCATCACATTTCTCTATTGACATTACAATTCCCCATGTCCACATTCTTCACAATGCTCCATGATGCCTGTCATCTCAATGCTCAATGGCTTTTGTTATCACAATGCTCCAGGACCAGTTTCATCACAATACTCCATCCCCCTTGTCATCACGGTGCAAAATGAAACTTCTCATTACAATGCTCCATGACACTTGTCTTCACAATGCTCCATGGCCCTTGTCTTCACAATGCTCCAGAATTCTTGTCATCACCATGTTCCATGACCATGTCATCACAATACTCCATGGCCCTTGTCATCACAATGCTCCATGGCCCTTGTCATCACAATGCTCCAGAATTCTTGTCATCACAATGTTCCATGACCGTGTCATCACAATGCTCCATGGCCCTTGTCATCACAATGCTCCAGAATTCTTGTCATCACAATGTTCCATGACCGTGTCATCACAATGCTCCAGAATTCTTGTCATCACAATGTTCCATGACCATGTCATCACAATGCATCATGGCCCTTGTCACCACAATGCTCCAGAATTCTTGTCATCACAATGTTCCATGACCGTGTCATCACAATGCTCCATGGCCCTTGTCATCACAATGCTCCAGAATTCTTGTCATCACAATGATCCATGACCGTGTCATCACAATGCTCCATAATTCTTGTCATCACAATGTTCCATGACCGTGTCATCACAATGCTCCATAATTCTTGTCATCACAATGTTCCATGACCGTGTCATCACAATGCTCCATGGCCCTTGTCATCACAATGCTCCAGAATTCTTGTCATCACAATGTTCCATGACCATGTCATCACAATTCTCCATGGCCCTTGTCATCACAATGCTCCAGAATTCTTGTCATCACAATGTTCCATGACCGTGTCATCAAAATGCTCCATGGCCCTTGTCATCACAATGCTCCAGAATTCTTGTCATCACAATGTTCCATGACCGTGTCATCACAATGCTCCAGAATTCTTGTCATCACAATGTTCCATGACCGTGTCATCACAATGCTCCAGAATTCTTGTCATCACAATGTTCCATGACTGTGTCATCACAATGCTCCATGGCCCTTGTCATCACAATGCTCCAGAATTCTTGTCATCACAATGTTCCATGACCATGTCATCACAATTCTCCATGGCCCTTGTCATCACAATGCTCCAGAATTCTTGTCATCACAATGTTCCATGACCGTGTCATCACAATGCTCCATGGCCCTTGTCATCACAATGCTCCAGAATTCTTGTCATCACAATGTTCCATGACCGTGTCATCACAATGCTCCATGGCCCTGGTCATCACAATGCTCCAGATTGCTTGTCATCACAAAGTTCCATGACCGTGTCATCACAATGCACCATGGCCCTTGTCATCACAATGCTCCAGAATTCTTGTCATCACAATGTTCCATGACCGTGTCATCACAATGCTCCATGGTCCTTGTCATCACAATGCTCCAGAATCCTTGTCATCACAATGTTCCATGACCGTGTCATTACAATGCTCCATGGCCCTTGTCATCACAATGCACCAGATTTCTTGTCATCACAATGTTCCATGACCGTGTCATCACAATGCTCCAGAATTCTTGTCATCACAATGTTCCATGATCGTGTCATCACAATGCTCCAGAATTCTTGTCATCACAATGTTCCTTGACCGTGTCATCACAATGCTCCATGGCCCTTGTCATCACAATGCTCCAGAATTCTTGTCATCACAATGTTCCATGACCGTGTCATCACAATGCTCCATAATTCTTGTCATCACAATGTTCCATGACCGTGTCATCACAATGCTACATGACCCTGGTCATCACAGTTCTCCATGACCTTTGTCATCACAATGCTCTATATAGTTTTTCATGACAATTCTAAATGACCACTTTAATCATTTTGTTTGCTGACCATTTTCATCACATTTCTCTATTGTCATTACAATTCCCCATGTCCCCATTCTTCACAATGCTCCATGATGCCTGTCATCACAATGCTCAATGGCTTTTGTTATCACAATGCTCCAGGACCAGTTTCATCACAATACTCCATCCCCCTTGTCATCACGGTGCACAATGAAACCTCTCATTACAATGCTCCATGACACTTGTCATCACAATGCTCCATGGCCCTTGTCTTCACAATGCTCCAGAATTCTTGTCATCACCATGTTCCATGACCATGTCATCACAATTCTCCATGGCCCTTGTCATCACAATGCTCCATGGCCCTTGTCTTCACAATGCTCCAGAATTCTTGTCATCACCATGTTCCATGACCATGTCATCACAATTCTCCATGGCCCTTCGCATCACAATGCTCCAGTATTCTTGTCATCACAATGTTCCATGACCGTGTCATCACAATGCTCCATGGCCCTTTTCATCACAATGCTCCAGATTGCTTGTCATCACAAAGTTCCATGACCGTGTCATCACAATGCACCATGGCCTTTGTCATCACCATGCTCCAGAATTCTTGTCATCACAATGTTCCATGACCGTGTCATCACAATGCTCCATGGCCCTTGTCATCACAATGCTCCAGAATTCTTGTCATCACAATGTTCCATAACCATGTCATCACAATTCTCCATGGCCATTGTCATCACAATGCTCCAGAATTCTTGTCATCACAATGTTCCATGACCGTGTCATCACAATGCTCCATGGCCCTTGTCATCACAATGCTCCAGAATTCTTGTCATCACAATGTTCCATGACCGTGTCATCACAATGCTCCATGGCCCTGGTCATCACAATGCTCCATATTGCTTGTCATCACAAAGTTCCATGACCGTGTCATCACAATGCACCATGGCCCTTGTCATCACAATGCTCCAGAATTCTTGTCATCACAATGTTCCATGACCGTGTCATCACAATGCTCCATGGTCCTTGTCATCACAATGCTCCAGAATCCTTGTCATCACAATGTTCCATGACCGTGTCATCACAATGCTCCATGGCCCTTGTCATCACAATGCACCAGATTTCTTGTCATCACAATGTTCCATGACCGTGTCATCACAATGCTCCAGAATTCTTGTCATCACAATGTTCCATGACCGTGTCATCACAATGCTCCAGAATTCTTGTCATCACAATGTTCCATGACCGTGTCATCACAATGCTCCATGGCCCTTGTCATCACAATGTTCCAGAATTATTGTCATCACAATGTTCCATGACCGTGTCATCACAATGCTCCATAATTCTTGTCATCACAATGTTCCATGACCGTGTCATCACAATGCTACATGACCCTGGTCATCACAGTTCTCCATGACCTTTGTCATCACAATGCTCTATATAGTTTTTCATGACAATTCTAAATGACCACTTTAATCATTTTGCTTGCTGACCATTTTCATCACATTTCTCTATTGTCATTACAATTCCCCATGTCCCCATTCTTCACAATGCTCCATGATGCCTGTCATCACAATGCTCAATGGCTTTTGTTATCACAATGCTCCAGGACAAGTTTCATCACAATACTCCATCCCCCTTTTCATCACGGTGCACAATGAAACCTCTCATTACAATGCTCCATGACACTTGTCATCACAATGCTCGATGGCACTTGTCTTCACAATACTCCAGAATTCTTGTCATCACAATGTTCCATGACCATGTCATCACAATTCTCCATGGCCCTTGTCATCACAATGCTCCAGAATCCTTGTCATCACAATGTTCCATGACCGTGTCATCACAATGCTCCATGGCCTTTGTCATCACAATGCACCAGATTTCTTGTCATCACAATGTTCCATGACCGTGTCATCACAATGCTCCAGAATTCTTGTCATCACAATGTTCCATGACCGTGTCATCACAATGCTCCAGAATTCTTGTCATCACAATGATCCATGACCTTGTCATCACAATGCTCCATGGTTCTTGTCATCACAATGCTCCAGAATCCTTGTCATCACAATGTTCCATGACTGTGTCATCACAATGCTCCATGGCCCTTGTCATCACAATGCTCCAGAATTCTTGTCATCACAATGTTCCATGACCGTGTCATCACAATGCTCCATAATTCTTGTCATCACAATGTTCCATGACCGTGTCATCACAATGCTCCAGAATTCTTGTCATCACAATGTTCCATGACCATGTCATCACAATGCACCATGGCCCTTGTCACCACAATGCTACAGAATTCTTGTCATCACAATGTTCCATGACCGTGTCATCACAATGCTCCATGGCCCTTGTCATCACAATGCTCCAGAATTCTTGTCATCACAATGTTCCATGACCATGTCATCACAATTCTCCATGGCCCTTGTCATCACAATGCTCCAGAATTCTTGTCATCACAATGTTCCATGACCGTGTCATCACAATGCTCCATGGCCCTTGTCATCACAATGCTCCAGAATTCTTGTCATCACAATGCTACATGACCCTGGTCATCACAGTTCTCCATGACCTTTGTCATCACAATGCTCTATATAGTTTTTCATGACAATTCTAAATGACCACTTTAATCATTTTGCTTGCTGACCATTTTCATCACATTTCTCTATTGTCATTACAATTCCCCATGTCCCCATTCTTCACAATGCTCCATGATGCCTGTCATCACAATGCTCAATGCCTTTTGTTATCACAATGCTCCAGGACCAGTTTCATCACAATACTCCATCCCCCTTGTCATCACGGTGCACAATGAAACCTCTCATTACAATGCTCCATGACACTTGCCATCACAATGCTCCATGGCCCTTGTCTTCACAATGCTCCAGAATTCTTGTCATCACCATGTTCCATGACCATGTCATCACAATTCTCCATGGCCCTTGTCATCACAATGCTCCATGGCCCTTGTCTTCACAATGCTCCAGAATTCTTGTCATCACCATGTTCCATGACCATGTCATCACAATTCTCCATGGCCCTTCGCATCACAATGCTCCAGAATTCTTGTCATCACAATGTTCCATGACCGTGTCATCACAATGCTCCATGGCCCTTTTCATCACAATACTCCAGATTGCTTGTCATCACAAAGTTCCATGACCGTGTCATCACAATGCACCATGGCCTTTGTCATCACCATGCTCCAGAATTCTTGTCATCACAATGTTCCATGACCGTGTCATCACAATGCTCCATGGCCCTTGTCATCACAATGCTCCAGAATTCTTGTCATCACAACGTTCCATGACCGTGTCATCACAATGCTCCATGGCCCTTGTCATCACAATGCTCCAGAATTCTTGTCATCACAATGTTCCATGACCATGTCATCACAATTCTCCATGGCCCTTGTCATCACAATGCTCCAGAATTCTTGTCATCACAATGTTCCATGACCGTGTCATCACAATGCTCCATGGCCCTTGTCATCACAATGCTCCAGAATTCTTGTCATCACAATGTTCCATGACCGTGTCATCACAATGCTCCATGGCCCTGGTCATCACAATGCTCCAGATTGCTTGTCATCACAAAGTTCCATGACCGTGTCATCACAATGCACCATGGCCCTTGTCATCACAATGCTCCAGAATTCTTGTCATCACAATGTTCCATGACCTTGTCATCACAATGCTCCATGGTTCTTGTCATCACAATGCTCCAGAATCCTTGTCATCACAATGTTCCATGACTGTGTCATCACAATGCTCCATGGCCCTTGTCATCACAATGCTCCAGAATTCTTGTCATCACAATGTTCCATGACCGTGTCATCACAATGCTCCATAATTCTTGTCATCACAATGTTCCATGACCGTGTCATCACAATGCTCCAGAATTCTTTTCATCACAATGTTCCATGACCATGTCATCACAATGCACCATGGCCCTTGTCACCACAATGCTACAGAATTCTTGTCATCACAATGTTCCATGACCGTGTCATCACAATGCTCCATGGCCCTTGTCATCACAATGCTCCAGAATTCTTGTCATCACAATGTTCCATGACCATGTCATCACAATTCTCCATGGCCCTTGTCATCACAATGCTCCAGAATTCTTGTCATCACAATGTTCCATGACCATGTCATCACAATGCTCCATGGCCCTTGTCATCACAATGCTCCAGAATTTTTGTCATCACAATGTTCCATGACCATGTCATCACAATTCTCCATGGCCCTTGTCATCACAATGCTCCAGAATACTTGTCATCACAATGTTCCATGATCGTGTCATCACAATGCTCCATGGCCCATGCCATCACATTGCTCCAGAATTCTTGTCATCACAATGTTCCATGACCGTGTCATCACAATGCTCCATGGCCCTGGTCATCACAATGCTCCAGATTGCTTGTCATCACAAAGTTCCATGACCGTGTCATCACAATGCACCATGGCCCTTGTCATCACAATGCTCCAGAATTCTTGTCATCACAATGTTCCATGACCGTGTCATCACAATGCTCCATGGCCCTTGTCATCACAATGCACCAGATTTCTTGTCATCACAATGTTCCATGACCGTGTCATCACAATGCTCCAGAATTCTTGTCATCACAATGTTCCATGACCGTGTCATCACAATGCTCCAGAATTCTTGTCATCACAATGTTCCATGACCGTGTCATCACAATGCTCCATGGCCCTTGTCATCACAATGTTCCAGAATTATTGTCATCACAATGTTCCATGACCGTGTCATCACAATGCTCCATAATTCTTGTCATCACAATGTTCCATGACCTTGTCATCACAATGCTACATGACCCTGGTCATCACAGTTCTCCATGACCTTTGTCATCACAATGCTCTATATAGTTTTTCATGACAATTCTAAATGACCACTTTAATCATTTTGCTTGCTGACCATTTTCATCACATTTCTCTATTGTCATTAAAATTCCCCATGTCCCCATTCTTCACAATGCTCCATGATGCCTGTCATCACAATGCTCAATGGCTTTTGTTATCACAATGCTCCAGGACCAGTTTCATCACAATACTCCATCCCCCTTGTCATCACGGTGCACAATGAAACCTCTCATTACAATGCTCCATGACACTTGTCATCACAATGCTCCATGGCCCTTGTCTTCACAATGCTCCAGAATTCTTGTCATCACCATGTTCCATGACCATGTCATCACAATTCTCCATGGCCCTTCGCATCACAATGCTCCAGAATTCTTGTCATCACAATGTTCCATGACCGTGTCATCACAATGCTCCATGGCCCTTTTCATCACAATACTCCAGATTGCTTGTCATCACAAAGTTCCATGACCGTGTCATCACAATGCACCATGGCCTTTGTCATCACCATGCTCCAGAATTCTTGTCATCACAATGTTCCATGACCGTGTCATCACAATGCTCCATGGCCCTTGTCATCACAATGCTCCAGAATTCTTGTCATCACAACGTTCCATGACCGTGTCATCACAATGCTCCATGGCCCTTGTCATCACAATGCCCCAGAATTCTTGTCATCACAATGTTCCATGACCATGTCATCACAATTCTCCATGGCCCTTGTCATCACAATGCTCCAGAATTCTTGTCATCACAATGTTCCATGACCGTGTCATCACAATGCTCCATGGCCCTTGTCATCACAATGCTCCAGAATTCTTGTCATCACAATGTTCCATGACCGTGTCATCACAATGCTCCATGGCCCTGGTCATCACAATGCTCCAGATTGCTTGTCATCACAAAGTTCCATGACCGTGTCATCACAATGCACCATGGCCCTTGTCATCACAATGCTCCAGAATTCTTGTCATCACAATGTTCCATGACCTTGTCATCACAATGTTCCATGGTTCTTGTCATCACAATGCTCCAGAATCCTTGTCATCACAATGTTCCATGACTGTGTCATCACAATGCTCCATGGCCCTTGTCATCACAATGCTCCAGAATTCTTGTCATCACAATGTTCCATGACCGTGTCATCACAATGCTCCATAATTCTTGTCATCACAATGTTCCATGACCGTGTCATCACAATGCTCCAGAATTCTTGTCATCACAATGTTCCATGACCATGTCATCACAATGCACCATGGCCCTTGTCACCACAATGCTACAGAATTCTTGTCATCACAATGTTCCATGACCGTGTCATCACAATGCTCCATGGCCCTTGTCATCACAATGCTCCAGAATTCTTGTCATCACAATGTTCCATGACCATGTCATCACAATTCTCCATGGCCCTTGTCATCACAATGCTCCAGAATTCTTGTCATCACAATGTTCCATGACCGTGTCATCACAATGCTCCATGGCCCTTGTCATCACAATGCTCCAGAATTCTTGTCATCACAATGTTCCATGACCATGTCATCACAATTCTCCATGGCCCTTGTCATCACAATGCTCCAGAATACTTGTCATCACAATGTTCCATGATCGTGTCATCACAATGCTCCATGGCCCATGCCATCACATTGCTCCAGAATTCTTGTCATCACAATGTTCCATGACCGTGTCATCACAATGCTCCATGGCCCTGGTCATCACAATGCTCCAGATTGCTTGTCATCACAAAGTTCCATGACCGTGTCATCACAATGCACCATGGCCCTTGTCATCACAATGCTCCAGAATTCTTGTCATCACAATGTTCCATGACCGTGTCATCACAATGCTCCATGGCCCTTGTCATCACAATGCACCAGATTTCTTGTCATCACAATGTTCCATGACCGTGTCATCACAATGCTCCAGAATTCTTGTCATCACAATGTTCCATGACCGTGTCATCACAATGCTCCAGAATTCTTGTCATCACAATGTTCCATGACCGTGTCATCACAATGCTCCATGGCCCTTGTCATCACAATGCTCCAGAATTATTGTCATCACAATGTTCCATGACCGTGTCATCACAATGCTCCATAATTCTTGTCATCACAATGTTCCATGACCTTGTCATCACAATGCTACATGACACTGGTCATCACAGTTCTCCATGACCTTTGTCATCACAATGCTCTATATAGTTTTTCATGACAATTCTAAATGACCACTTTAATCATTTTGCTTGCTGACCATTTTCATCACATTTCTCTATTGTCATTACAATTCCCCATGTCCCCATTCTTCACAATGCTCCATGATGCCTGTCATCACAATGCTCAATGGCTTTTGTTATCACAATGCTCCAGGACCAGTTTCATCACAATACTCCATCCCCCTTGTCATCACGGTGCACAATGAAACCTCTCATTACAATGCTCCATGACACTTGTCATCACAATGCTCCATGGCCCTTGTCTTCACAATGCTCCAGAATTCTTGTCATCACCATGTTCCATGACCATGTCATCACAATTCTCCATGGCCCTTGTCATCACAATGCTCCATGGCCCTTGTCTTCACAATGCTCCAGAATTCTTGTCATCACCATGTTCCATGACCATGTCATCACAATTCTCCATGGCCCTTCGCATCACAATGCTCCAGAATTCTTGTCATCACAATGTTCCATGACCGTGTCATCACAATGCTCCATGGCCCTTTTCATCACAATACTCCAGATTGCTTGTCATCACAAAGTTCCATGACCGTGTCATCACAATGCACCATGGCCTTTGTCATCACCATGCTCCAGAATTCTTGTCATCACAATGTTCCATAACCATGTCATCACAATTCTCCATGGCCCTTGTCATCACAATGCTCCAGAATTCTTGTCATCACAATGTTCCATGACCGTGTCATCACAATGCTCCATGGCCCTTGTCATCACAATGCTCCAGAATTCTTGTCATCACAATGTTCCATGACCGTGTCATCACAATGCTCCATGGCCCTGGTCATCACAATGCTCCAGATTGCTTGTCATCACAAAGTTCCATGACCGTGTCATCACAATGCACCATGGCCCTTGTCATCACAATGCTCCAGAATTCTTGTCATCACAATGTTCCATGACCGTGTCATCACAATGCTCCATGGCCCTTGTCATCACAATGCTCCAGAATTCTTGTCATCACCATGTTCCATGACCATGTCATCACAATACTCCATGGCCCTTGTCATCACAATGCTCCATGGCCCTTGTCATCACAATGCTCCAGAATTCTTGTCATCACAATGTTCCATGACCGTGTCATCACAATGCTCCATGGCCCTTGTCATCACAATGCTCCATAATTCTTGTCATCACAATGTTCCATGACCGTGTCATCACAATGCTCCAGAATTCTTGTCATCACAATGTTCCATGACCATGTCATCACAATGCATCATGGCCCTTGTCACCACAATGCTCCAGAATTCTTGTCATCACAATGTTCCATGACCGTGTCATCACAATGCTCCATGGCCCTTGTCATCACAATGCTCCAGAATTCTTGTCATCACAATGTTCCATGACCGTGTCATCACAATGCTCCATAATTCTTGTCATCACAATGTTCCATGACCGTGTCATCACAATGCTCCATAATTCTTGTCATCACAATGTTCCATGACCATGTCATCACAATGCTCCATGGCCCCTGTCATCACAATGCTCCAGAATTCTTGTCATCACAATGTTCCATGACCATGTCATCACAATTCTCCATGGCCCTTGTCATCACAATGCTCCAGAATACTTGTCATCACAATGTTCCATGACCGTGTCATCACAATGCTCCATGGCCCTTGTCATCACAATGCTCCAGAATTCTTGTCATCACAATGTTCCATGACCGTGTCATCACAATGCTCCAGAATTCTTGTCATCACAATGTTCCATGACCGTGTCATCACAATGCTCCATGGCCCTTGTCATCACAATGCTCCAGAATTCTTGTCATCACAATGTTCCATAACCATGTCATCACAATGCACCATGGCCCTTGTCATCACAATGCTCCAGAATTCTTGTCATCACAATGTTCCATGACCGTGTCATCACAATGCTCCATGGCCCTTGTCATCACAATGCTCCAGAATTCTTGTCATCACAATGTTCCATGACCGTGTCATCACAATGCTCCATGGCCCTGGTCATCACAATGCTCCAGATTGCTTGTCATCACAAAGTTCCATGACCGTGTCATCACAATGCACCATGGCCCTTGTCATCACAATGCTCCAGAATTCTTGTCATCACAATGTTCCATGACCGTGTCATCACAATGCTCCATGGTCCTTGTCATCACAATGCTCCAGAATCTTTGTCATCACAATGTTCCATGACCGTGTCATCACAATGCTCCATGGCCCTTGTCATCACAATGCACCAGATTTCTTGTCATCACAATGTTCCATGACCGTGTCATCACAATGCTCCAGAATTCTTGTCATCACAATGTTCCATGACCGTGTCATCACAATGCTCCAGAATTCTTGTCATCACAATGTTCCATGACCGTGTCATCACAATGCTCCATTGCCCTTGTTATCACAATGCTCCAGAATTCTTGTCATCACAATGTTCCATGACCGTGTCATCACAATGCTCCATAATTCTTGTCATCACAATGTTCCATGACCTTGTCATCACAATGCTACATGACCCTGGTCATCACAGTTCTCCATGACCTTTGTCATCACAATGCTCTATATAGTTTTTCATGACAATTCTAAATGACCACTTTAATCATTTTGCTTGCTGACCATTTTCATCACATTTCTCTATTGTCATTACAATTCCCCATGTCCCCATTCTTCACAATGCTCCATGATGCCTGTCATCACAATGCTCAATGGCTTTTTTTATCACAATGCTCCAGGACCAGTTTCATCACAATACTCCATCCCCCTTTTCATCACGGTGCACAATGAAACCTCTCATTACAATGCTCCATGACACTTGTCATCACAATGCTCCATGGCACTTGTCTTCACAATACTCCAGAATTCTTGTCATCACCATGTTCCATGACCATGTCATCACAATACTCCATGGCCCTTGTCATCACAATGCTCCATGGCCCTTGTCATCACAATGCTCCAGAATTCTTGTCATCACAATGTTCCATGACCGTGTCATCACAATGCTCCATGGCCCTTGTCATCACAATGCTCCATAATTCTTGTCATCACAATGTTCCATGACCGTGTCATCACAATGCTCCAGAATTCTTGTCATCACAATGTTCCATGACCGTGTCATCACAATTCTCCATGGCCCTTGTCATCACAATGCTCCATAATTCTTGTCATCACAATGTTCCATGACCGTGTCATCACAATGCTCCATTATTCTTGTCATCACAATGTTCCATGACCGTGTCATCACAATGCTCCAGAATTCTTGTCATCACAATGCTCCAGAATTCTTGTCATCACAATGTTCCATGACCGTGTCATCACAATGCTCCATGGCCCTGGTCATCACAATGCTCCAGATTGCTTGTCATCACAAAGTTCCATGACCGTGTCATGACAATGCACCATGGCCCTTGTCATCACGATGCTCCAGAATTCTTGTCATCACAATGTTCCATGACCGTGTCATCACAATGCTCCATAATTCTTGTCATCACAATGTTCCATGACCGTGTCATCACAATGCTACATGACCCTGGTCATCACAGTTCTCCATGACCTTTGTCATCACAATGCTCTATATAGATTTTCATGACAATTCTAAATGACCACTTTAATCATTTTGCTTGCTGACCATTTTCATCACATTTCTCTATTGTCATTACAATTCCCCATGTCCCCATTCTTCACAAAGCTCCATGATGCCTGTCATCACAATGCTCAATGGCTTTTGTTATCACAATGCTCCAGGACCAGTTTCATCACAATACTCCATCACCCTTGTCATCACGGTGCACAATGAAACCTCTCATTACAATGCTCCATGACACTTGTCATCACAATGCTCCATGGCCCTTGTCTTCACAATGCTCCAGAATTCTTGTCATCACCATGTTCCATGACCATGTCATCACAATTCTCCATGGCCCTTGTCATCACAGTGCTCCATGGCCCTTGTCATCACAATGCTCCAGAATTCTTGTCATCACAATGTTCCATGACCGTGTCATCACAATGCTCTATGGCCCTTGTCATCACAATGCTCCAGAATTCTTGTCATCACAATGTTCCATGACCGTGTCATCACAATGCTCCATGGCCCTGGTCATCACAATGCTCCAGATTTATTGTCATCACAAAGTTCCATGACCGTGTCATCACAATTCACCATGGCCCTTGTCATCACAATGCTCCAGAATTCTTGTCATCACAATGTTCCATGACCGTGTCATCACAATGCTCCATGGCCCTTGTCATCACAATGCTCCAGAATTCTTGTCATCACAATGTTCCATGACCATGTCATCACAATTCTCCATGGCTCTTGTCATCACAATGCTCCAGAATTCTTGTCATCACAATGTTCCATGACCGTGTCATCACAATGATCCATGGCCCTTGTCATCACAATGCTCCAGAATTCTTGTCATCACAATGTTCCATGACCGTGTCATCACAATGCTCCATGGCCCTGGTCATCACAATGCTCCAGATTGCTTGTCATCACAAAGTTCCATGACCGTGTCATCACAATGCTCCATGGCCCTTGTCTTCACAATGCTCCAGAATTCTTCTCATCACCATGTTCCATGACCATGTCATCACAATACTCCATGGCCCTTGTCATCACAATGCTCCATGGCCCTTGTCATCACAATGCTCCAGAATTCTTGTCATCACAATGTTCCATGACCGTGTCATCACAATGCTCCATGGCCCTTGTCATCACAATGCTCCATAATTCTTGTCATCACAATGTTCCATGACCGTGTCATCACAATGCTCCAGAATTCTTGTCATCACAATGTTCCCTGACCATGTCATCACAATGCATCATGGCCCTTGTCACCACAATGCTCCAGAATTCTTGTCATCACAATGTTCCATGACCGTGTCATCACAATGCTCCATGGCCCTTGTCATCACAATGCTCCAGAATTCTTGTCATCACAATGTTCCATGACCGTGTCATCACAATGCTCCATAATTCTTGTCATCACAATGTTCCATGACCGTGTCATCACAATGCTCCATAATTCTTGTCATCACAATGTTTCATGACCATGTCATCACAATGCTCCATGGCCCTTGTCATCACAATGCTCCAGAATTCTTGTCATCACAATGTTCCATGACCATGTCATCACAATTCTCCATGGCCCTTGTCATCACAATGCTCCAGAATTCTTGTCATCACAATGTTCCATGACCGTGTCATCACAATGCTCCAGAATTCTTGTCCTCACAATGTTCCATGACCGTGTCATCACAATGCTCCAGAATTCTTGTCATCACAATGTTCCATGACCGTGTCATCACAATGCTCCATGGCCCTTGTCATCACAATGCTCCAGAATTCTTGTCATCACAATGTTCCATAACCATGTCATCACAATTCTCCATGGCCCTTGTCATCACAATGCTCCAGAATTCTTGTCATCACAATGTTCCATGACCGTGTCATCACAATGCTCCATGGCCCTTGTCATCACAATGCTCCAGAATTCTTGTCATCACAATGTTCCATGACCGTGTCATCACAATGCTCCATGGCCCTGGTCATCACAATGCTCCAGATTGCTTGTCATCACAAAGTTCCATGACCGTGTCATCACAATGCACCATGGCCCTTGTCATCACAATGCTCCAGAATTCTTGTCATCACAATGTTCCATGACCGTGTCATCACAATGCTCCATGGTCCTTGTCATCACAATGCTCCAGAATCCTTGTCATCACAATGTTCCATGACCGTGTCATCACAATGCTCCATGGCCCTTGTCGTCACAATGCACCAGATTTCTTGTCATCACAATGTTCCATGACCGTGTCATCACAATGCTCCAGAATTCTTGTCATCACAATGTTCCATGACCGTGTCATCACAATGCTCCAGAATTCTTGTCATCACAATGTTCCATGACCGTGTCATCACAATGCTCCATGGCCCTTGTTATCACAATGCTCCAGAATTCTTGTCATCACAATGTTCCATGACCGTGTCATCACAATGCTCCATAATTCTTGTCATCACAATGTTCCATGACCTTGTCATCACAATGCTACATGACCCTGGTCATCACAGTTCTCCATGACCTTTGTCATCACAATGCTCTATATAGTTTTTCATGACAATTCTAAATGACCACTTTAATCATTTTGCTTGCTGACCATTTTCATCACATTTCTCTATTGTCATTACAATTCCCCATGTCCCCATTCTTCACAATGCTCCATGATGCCTGTCATCACAATGCTCAATGGCTTTTGTTATCACAATGCTCCAGGACCAGTTTCATCACAATACTCCATCCCCCTTTTCATCAAGGTGCACAATGAAACCTCTCATTACAATGCTCCATGACACTTGTCATCACAATGCTCCATGGCACTTGTCTTCACAATACTCCAGAATTCTTGTCATCACCATGTTCCATGACCATGTCATCACAATACTCCATGGCCCTTGTCATCACAATGCTCCATGGCCCTTGTCATCACAATGCTCCAGAATTCTTGTCATCACAATGTTCCATGACCGTGTCATCACAATGCTCCAGAATTCTTGTCATCACAATGTTCCATGACCGTGTCATCACAATGCTCCATGGCCATCGTCATCACAATGCTCCATAATTCTTGTCATCACAATGTTCCATGACCGTGTCATCACAATGCTCCAGAATTCTTGTCATCACAATGTTCCATGACCGTGTCATCACAATGCTCCAGAATTCTTGTCATCACAATGCTCCAGAATTCTTGTCATCACAATGTTCCTTGACCGTGTCATCACAATGCTCCATGGCCCTGGTCATCACAATGCTCCAGATTGCTTGTCATCACAAAGTTCCATGACCGTGTCATGACAATGCACCATGGCCCTTGTCATCACGATGCTCCAGAATTCTTGTCATCACAATGTTCCATGACCGTGTCATCACAATGCTCCATAATTCTTGTCATCACAATGTTCCATGACCGTGTCATCACAATGCTACATGACCCTGGTCATCACAGTTCTCCATGACCTTTGTCATCACAATGCTCTATATAGATTTTCATGACAATTCTAAATGACCACTTTAATCATTTTGCTTGCTGACCATTTTCATCACATTTCTCTATTGTCATTACAATTCCCCATGTCCCCATTCTTCACAAAGCTCCATGATGCCTGTCATCACAATGCTCAATGGCTTTTGTTATCACAATGCTCCAGGACCAGTTTCATCACAATACTCCATCACCCTTGTCATCACGGTGCACAATGAAACCTCTCATTACAATGCTCCATGACACTTGTCATCACAATGCTCCATGGCCCTTGTCTTCACAATGCTCCAGAATTCTTGTCATCACCATGTTCCATGACCATGTCATCACAATTCTCCATGGCCCTTGTCATCACAGTGCTCCATGGCCCTTGTCATCACAATGCTCCAGAATTCTTGTCATCACAATGTTCCATGACCGTGTCATCACAATGCTCCATGGCCCTTGTCATCACAATGCTCCAGAATTCTTGTCATCACAATGTTCCATGACCGTGTCATCACAATGCTCCATGGCCCTGGTCATCACAATGCTCCAGATTTCTTGTCATCACAAAGTTCCATGACCGTGTCATCACAATGCACCATGGCCCTTGTCATCACAATGCTCCAGAATTCTTGTCATCACAATGTTCCATGACCGTGTCATCACAATGCTCCATGGCCCTTGTCATCACAATGCTCCAGAATTCTTGTCATCACAATGTTCCATGACCATGTCATCACAATTCTCCATGGCTCTTGTCATCACAATGCTCCAGAATTCTTGTCATCACAATGTTCCATGACCGTGTCATCACAATGCTCCATGGCCCTTGTCATCACAATGCTCCAGAATTCTTGTCATCACAATGTTCCATGACCGTGTCATCACAATGCTCCATGGCCCTGGTCATCACAATGCTCCAGATTGCTTGTCATCACAAAGTTCCATGACCGTGTCATCACAATGCTCCATGGCCCTTGTCTTCACAATGCTCCAGAATTCTTCTCATCACCATGTTCCATGACCATGTCATCACAATACTCCATGGCCCTTGTCATCACAATGCTCCATGGCCCTTGTCATCACAATGCTCCAGAATTCTTGTCATCACAATGTTCCATGACCGTGTCATCACAATGCTCCATGGCCCTTGTCATCACAATGCTCCATAATTCTTGTCATCACAATGTTCCATGACCGTGTCATCACAATGCTCCAGAATTCTTGTCATCACAATGTTCCCTGACCATGTCATCACAATGCATCATGGCCCTTGTCACCACAATGCTCCAGAATTCTTGTCATCACAATGTTCCATGACCGTGTCATCACAATGCTCCATGGCCCTTGTCATCACAATGCTCCAGAATTCTTGTCATCACAATGTTCCATGACCGTGTCATCACAATGCTCCATAATTCTTGTCATCACAATGTTCCATGACCGTGTCATCACAATGCTCCATAATTCTTGTCATCACAATGTTTCATGACCATGTCATCACAATGCTCCATGGCCCTTGTCATCACAATGCTCCAGAATTCTTGTCATCACAATGTTCCATGACCATGTCATCACAATTCTCCATGGCCCTTGTCATCACAATGCTCCAGAATTCTTGTCATCACAATGTTCCATGACCGTGTCATCACAATGCTCCAGAATTCTTGTCCTCACAATGTTCCATGACCGTGTCATCACAATGCTCCAGAATTCTTGTCATCACAATGTTCCATGACCGTGTCATCACAATGCTCCATGGCCCTTGTCATCACAATGCTCCAGAATTCTTGTCATCACAATGTTCCATAACCATGTCATCACAATTCTCCATGGCCCTTGTCATCACAATGCTCCAGAATTCTTGTCATCACAATGTTCCATGACCGTGTCATCACAATGCTCCATGGCCCTTGTCATCACAATGCTCCAGAATTCTTGTCATCACAATGTTCCATGACCGTGTCATCACAATGCTCCATGGCCCTGGTCATCACAATGCTCCAGATTGCTTGTCATCACAAAGTTCCATGACCGTGTCATCACAATGCACCATGGCCCTTGTCATCACAATGCTCCAGAATTCTTGTCATCACAATGTTCCATGACCGTGTCATCACAATGCTCCATGGTCCTTGTCATCACAATGCTCCAGAATCCTTGTCATCACAATGTTCCATGACCGTGTCATCACAATGCTCCATGGCCCTTGTCGTCACAATGCACCAGATTTCTTGTCATCACAATGTTCCATGACCGTGTCATCACAATGCTCCAGAATTCTTGTCATCACAATGTTCCATGACCGTGTCATCACAATGCTCCAGAATTCTTGTCATCACAATGTTCCATGACCGTGTCATCACAATGCTCCATGGCCCTTGTTATCACAATGCTCCAGAATTCTTGTCATCACAATGTTCCATGACCGTGTCATCACAATGCTCCATAATTCTTGTCATCACAATGTTCCATGACCTTGTCATCACAATGCTACATGACCCTGGTCATCACATTTCTCCATGACCTTTGTCATCACAATGCTCTATATAGTTTTTCATGACAATTCTAAATGACCACTTTAATCATTTTGCTTGCTGACCATTTTCATCACATTTCTCTATTGTCATTACAATTCCCCATGTCCCCATTCTTCACAATGCTCCATGATGCCTGTCATCACAATGCTCAATGGCTTTTGTTATCACAATGCTCCAGGACCAGTTTCATCACAATACTCCATCCCCCTTTTCATCACGGTGCACAATGAAACCTCTCATTACAATGCTCCATGACACTTGTCATCACAATGCTCCATGGCACTTGTCTTCACAATACTCCAGAATTCTTGTCATCACCATGTTCCATGACCATGTCATCACAATACTCCATGGCCCTTGTCATCACAATGCTCCAGAATTCTTGTCATCACAATGTTCCATGACCGTGTCATCACAATGCTCCAGAATTCTTGTCATCACAATGTTCCATGACCGTGTCATCACAATGCTCCATGGCCATCGTCATCACAATGCTCCATAATTCTTGTCATCACAATGTTCCATGACCGTGTCATCACAATGCTCCAGAATTCTTGTCATCACAATGTTCCATGACCGTGTCATCACAATGCTACATGACCCTGGTCATCACAGTTCTCCATGACCTTTGTCATCACAATGCTCTATATAGTTTTTCATGATAATTCTAAATGACCACTTTAATCACTTTGCTTGCTGACCATTTTCATCACATTTCTCTATTGTCATTACAATTTCCCATGACCCCTTTCTTCACAATGCTCCATGATGCCTGTCATCACAATACTCAATGGCTTTTGTTATCACAATGCTCCAGGACCAGTTTCATCACAATACTCCGTCACCCTTGTCATCACGGTGCACAATGAAACCTCTCATTACAAAGCTCCATGACACTTGTCATCACAATGCACCATGGCCCTTGTCATCACAATGCTCCAGAATTCTTTTCATCACAATGTTCCATGACCGTGTCATCACAATGCTCCATGGCCCTTGTCATCACAATGCTCCAGAATTCTTGTCATCACAATGTTCCATGACCGTGTCATCACAATGCTACATGACCCTGGTCATCACAGTTCTCCATGACCTTTGTCATCACAATGCTGTATATAGTTTTTCATGACAATTCTAAATGACAACTTTAATCACTTTGCTTGCTGACCATTTTCATCACATTTCTCTATTGTCATTACAATTCCCCATGACCCCTTTCTTCACAATGCTCCATGATGCCTGTCATCACAATGCTCAATGGCTTTTGTTATCACAATGCTCCAGGACCAGTTTCATCACAATACTCCATCCCCCTTGTCATCACGGTGCACAATGAAAAGTTTCATTACAATGCTCCATGACACATGTCATCACAATGATCCAGAATCCTTGTCACAACAATGTTCCATGACCATGTCATCACAATTCTCCATGACCCTTGTCACCATAATGCTCCAGAATTCTTGTCATCACAATGTTCCATGACAGTGTCATCACAATGCTCCATGGCCCTTGTCATCACAATGCTCCAGAATTCTTGTCATCACAATGTTCAATGACCATGTCATCAGAATGCTCCATGGCCCTTGTCATCACAATGCTCCATAATTCTTGTCACCACAATGTTCCATGACCGTGTCTTCACAATGCTCCAGAATTCTTGTCATCACAATGTTCCATGACCATGTCATCACAATGCTCCATGGCCCTTGTCATCACAATGCTCCATTATTCTTGTCATCACAATGTTCCATGTCCATGTCATCACAATGCTCCAGAATTCTTGTCATCACAATGCTCCAGAATTCTTGTCATCACAATGTTCCATGACCGTGTCATCACAATGCTCCATGGCCCTGGTCATCACAATGTTCCAGATTGCTTGTCATCACAAAGTTCCATGACCGTGTCATCACAATGCACCATGGCCCTTGTCATCACAATGCTTCAGAATTCTTGTCATCACAATGTTCCATGACCGTGTCATCACAATGCTCCATGGCCCTGGTCATCACAATGCTCCAGAATTCTGGTCATCACAATTTTCCATGACACATGTCATCACAATGATCCAGAATCCTTGTCACAACAATGTTCCATGACCATGTCATCACAATTCTCCATGACCCTTGTCACCATAATGCTCCAGAATTCTTGTCATCACAATGTTCCATGACAGTGTCATCACAATGCTCCATGGCCCTTGTCATCACAATGCTCCAGAATTCTTGTCATCACAATGTTCAATGACCATGTCATCAGAATGCTCCATGGCCCTTGTCATCACAATGCTCCATAATTCTTGTCACCACAATGTTCCATGACCGTGTCTTCACAATGCTCCAGAATTCTTGTCATCACAATGTTCCATGACCATGTCATCACAATGCTCCATGGCCCTTGTCATCACAATGCTCCATTATTCTTGTCATCACAATGTTCCATGTCCATGTCATCACAATGCTCCAGAATTCTTGTCATCACAATGCTCCAGAATTCTTGTCATCACAATGTTCCATGACCGTGTCATCACAATGCTCCATGGCCCTGGTCATCACAATGTTCCAGATTGCTTGTCATCACAAAGTTCCATGACCGTGTCATCACAATGCACCATGGCCCTTGTCATCACAATGCTTCAGAATTCTTGTCATCACAATGTTCCATGACCGTGTCATCACAATGCTCCATGGCCCTGGTCATCACAATGCTCCAGAATTCTGGTCATCACAATGTTCCATGACCGTGTCATCACAATGCTCCATGGCCCTTGTCATCACAATGCTCCAGAATTCTTTTCATCACAATGTTCCATGACCGTGTCATCACAATGCTCCATAATCCTTGTCATCCCAATGTTCCATGACGCTGTCATCACAGTGCTACATGACCCTGGTCATCACAGTTCTCCATGACCTTTTTCATCACAATGCTCTATATAGTTTTCCATGACAATTGTAAATAACCACTTTAATCACTTTGCTTCCTGACAATTTTCATCACATTTCTCTTTTGTCATTACAACTCCCCATGACCCCTTTCTTCACAATGCTCCATGATGCCTGTCATCACAATGCTCAATGGCTTTTGTTATCACAATGCTCCAGGACCAGTTTCATAACAATACTCCATCCCCCATGTCATCACGGTGCAAAATGAAAAGTTTCATTACAATGCTCCATGACACATGTCATCACAATGCTGCAGAATTCTTGTCATCACAATGTTCCATGACCATGTCATCACAATTCTCCATGGCCCTTGTCATCACAATGCTCCAGAATTCTTGTCATCACAATGTTCCATGACCGTATCATCACAATGCTCCATGGCCCTTGTCATCACAATGCTACAGAATTCTTGTCTTCACAATGTTCCATGACCGTGTCATCACAATGCTCCATGGCCTTTTTCATCACAATGCTCCAGAATTCTTGTCATCACATTGTTCCATGACCGTGTCATGACAATGCTCCATGGCCCTTTTCATCACAATGCTCCAGAATTCTTGTCATCACAATGTTCCATGATCGTGTCATCACAATGCTCCATAATTCTTGTCATCACAATGTTCCATGACCGTGTCCTCACAATGCTACATGACCCTGGTCATCACTGTTCTCCATGACCTTTGCCATCACAATGCTCTATATAGTTTTTCATGACAATTCTAAATGACCACTTTAATCACTTTGCTTGCTGACCATTTTCATCACATTTCTCTATTGTCATTACAATTTCCCATGACCCCTTTCTTCACAATGCTCCATGATGGCTGTCATCACAATGCTCCATGGCTTTTGTTATCACAATGCTCCACGACCAGTTTCATCACAATACTCCACCCCCCTTTTCAACACGGTGCACAATGAAACCTCTCATTACAATGCTCCATGACACTTGTCATCACAATGCTCCATGGCCCTTGTCATCACAATGCTCCAGAATTCTTGTCATCACCATGTTCCATAACCATGTCATCACAATTCTCCATGGCCCTTGTCATCACAATGATCCAGAATTCTTGTCATCACAATGTTCCATGACCGTGTCATCAAAATGCTCCATTATTCTTGTCATCACAATGTTCCATGTCCATGTCATCACAATGCTCCAGAATTCTTGTCATCACAATGCTCCAGAATTCTTGTCATCACAATGTTCCATGACCGTGTCATCACAATGCTCCATGGCCCTTGTCATCACAATGCTCCAGATTGCTTGTCATCACAAAGTTCCATGACCGTGTCATCACAATGCACCATTGCCCTTGTCATCACAATGCTCCAGAATTCTTGTCATCAGAATGTTCCATGACCGTGTCATCACAATGCTCCATGGCCCTTGTCATCACAATGCTCCAGAATTCTTGTCATCACAATGTTCCATGACCGTGTCATCACAATTCTCCATGGCCCTTGTCATCACAATGCTCCAGAATTCTTTTCATCACAATGTTCCATGACCGTGTCATCACAATGATCCAGAATTCTTGTCATCACAATGTTCCATGACCGTGTCATCAAAATGCTCCATACTTCTTTTCATCACAATGTTCCATGACCGTGTCATCACAATGTTCCATGGCCCTTGTCATCACAATGCTCCAGATTGCTTGTTATCACAAAGTTCCATGACCGTGTCATCACAATGCACCATGGCCCTTGTCATCACAATGCTCCAAAATTCTTGTCATCACAATGTTCCATGACCGTGTCATCACAATGCTCCTTGGCCCTTTTCATCACAATGCTCCAGAATTCTTGTCATCACAAGGTTCCATGACCGTGTCATCACAATGCTCCATGGCACTTGTCATCACAATGCTCCAGAATTCTGGTCATCACAATGTTCCATGATCGTGTCATCACCATGCTCCATGGCCCTTGTCATCAAAATGCTCCAGAATTCTTGTCATCACAATGCTCCATAATTCTTGTCATCACAATGTTCCATGACCGTGTCCTCACAATGCTACATGACACTGGTCATCACTGTTCTCCATGACCTTTGCCATCACAATGCTCTATATAGTTTTTCATGACAATTCTAAATGACCACTTTAATCACTTTGCTTGCTGACCATTTTCATCACATTTCTCTATTGTCATTACAATTTCCCATGACCCCTTTCTTCACAATGCTCCATGATGCCTGTCATCACAATACTCAATGGCTTTTGTTATCACAATGCTCCAGGACCAGTTTCATCACAATACTCCGTCCCACTTGTCATCACGGTGCACAATGAAACCTCTCATTACAAAGCTCCATGACACTTGTCATCACAATGCACCATGGCCCTTGTCATCACAATGCTCCAGAATTCTTTTCATCACAATGTTCCATGACCGTATCATCACAATGCTCCATAATTCTTGTCATCACAATGCTCCATGGCCCTTGTCATCACAATGCTCCAGAATTCTTGTCATCACCATGTTCCATAACCATGTCATCACAATTTTCCATGGCCCTTGTCATCACAATGATCCAGAATTCTTGTCATCACAATGTTCCATGACCGTGTCATCAAAATGCTCCATAATTCTTGTCATCACAATGTTCCATGACCCTGTCATCACAATGCTCCATAATTCTTGTCATCACAATGTTCCATGACCGTGTCATCACAATGCACCATGGCCCTTGTCATCACAATGCTCCAAAATTCTTGTCATCACAATGTTCCATGATCGTGTCATCACAATGCTCCTTGGCCCTTTTCATCACAATGCTCCAGAATTCTTGTCATCACAATGTTCCATGACCGTGTCATCACAATGCTCCATAGCCCTTGTCATCACAATGCTCCAGAATTCTTTTCATCACAATGTTCCATGACCGTGTCATCACAATGCACCATAATTCTTGTCATCACAATGTTCCATGACCGTGTCATCACAATGCTCCATGGCCCTTGTCATCACAATGCTCCAGATTGCTTGTCATCACAATGTTCCATGACCGTGTCATCACAATGCTCCATGGCCCTTGTCATCACAATGCTCCAGAATTCTTGTCATCACAATGCTCCAGAATTCTTGTCATCTCAATGTTCCATGACCGTGTCATCACAATGCTCCATGGCCCTTGTCATCACAATGCTCCAGAATTCTTGTCATCACAATGTTCCATGACCGTGTCATCACAATGCTCCATGGCCCTTGTCATCACAATGCTCCAGAATTCTTGTCATCACCATGTTCCATGACCGTGTCATCACAATGCTCCATGTCCCTGGTCATCACAATGCTCCAGAATTCTTGTCATCACCATGTTCCATGACCATGTCAGCACAATTCTCCATGGCCCTTGTGATCACAATGCTCCAGAATTCTTGTCATCACAATGTTCCATGACCGTGTCATCACAATGCTCCATGGCCCTTGTCATCACAATGCTACAGAATTCTTGTCATCACAATGTTCCATGACCGTGTCATCACCATGCTACATGACCCTGGTCATCACAGTTCTCCATGACCTTTTTCATCACAATGTTCTATATAGTTTTTCATGACAATTGTAAATGACCACTTTAATCACTTTGCTTCTTGACAATTTTCATCACATTTCTCTTTTGTAATTACAACTCCCCATGACCCCTTTCTTCACAATGCTCCATGATGCCTGTCATCACAATGCTCAATGGCCTTTGTTATCACAATGCTCCAGGACCAGTTTCATCACAATACTCCATCCCCCATGTCATCACGGTGCACAATGAAAAGTTTCATTACAATGCTCCATGACACATGTCATCACAATGCTCCAGAATTCTTGTCATCAGAATGTTGCATGACCATGTCATCACAATTCTCCATGGCCCTTGTCATCACAATGCTCCATAATTCTTGTCATCACAATGTTCCATGACCGTGTCATCACAATGCTCCAAGGCCCTTGTCATCACAATGCTCCAGAATTCTTGTCATCACAATGTTCCATGACCATGTCATCACAATGCTCCATAATTCTTGTCATCACAATGTTCCATGACCGTGTCATCACAATGCTATATGACCCTGGTCATCACAGTTCTCCATGACCTTTGTCATCACAATGCTCTATATAGTTTTTCATGACAATTCTAAATGACCACTTTAATCACTTTGCTTGCTGACCATTTTCATCACATTTCTCTATTGTCATTACAATTTCCCATGACCCCTTTCTTCACAATGCTCCATGATGCCTGTCATCACAATACTCAATGGCTTTTGTTATCACAATGCTCCAGGACCAGTTTCATCACAATACTACATCCCCCTTGTCATCACGGTGCACAATGAAACCTCTCATTACAAAGCTCCATGACACTTGTCATCACAATGCACCATGGCCCTTGTCATCACAATGCTCCAGAATTCTTTTCATCACAATGTTCCATGACCGTGTCATCACAATGCTCCATGGCTCTTGTCATCACAATGCTCCAGAATTCTGGTCATCACAATGTTCCATGACCGTGTCATCACAATGCTCCATGGCACTTGTCATCACAATGCTCCAGAATTCTTGTAATCACAATGTTCCATGACCGTATCATCACAATGCTCCATAATTCTTGTCATCACAATGTTCCATGACCGTGTCATCACAATGCTACATGACCCTGGTCATCACAGTTCTCCATGACCTTTTTCATCACAATGCTCTATATAGTTTTTCATGACAATTCTAAATGACCACTTTAATCACTTTGCTTGCTGACCATTTTCATCACATTTCTCTATTGTCATTACAATTCCCCATGACCCCTTTCTTCACAATGCTCCATGATGCCTGTCATCACAATGCTCAATGTCTTTTGTTATCGCAATGCTCCAGGACCAGTTTCATCACAATACTCCATCCCCCTTGTCATCACGGTGCACAATGAAACCTCTCATTACAATGCTCCATGACACTTGTCATCACAATGCTCCATGGCCCTTGTCATCACAATGCTCCAGATTGCTTGTCATCACCATGTTCCATAACCATGTCATCACAATTCTCCATGGCCCTTGTCATCACAATGATCCAGAATTCTTGTCATCACAATGTTCCATGACCGTGTCATCACAATGCTCCATAATTCTTGTCATCAAAATGTTCCATGACCGTGTCATCACAATGCTCCAGAATTCTTGTCATCTCAATGTTCCATGACAGTGTCATCAAAATGCTCCATGTCCCTTGTCATCACAATGCTCCAGAATTCTTGTCATCACAATGTTCGATGACCATGTCATCAGAATGCTCCATGGCCCTTGTCATCACAATGCTCCAGAATTCTTGTCATCACAATGTTCCATGACCGTGTCATCACAATGCTCCATGGCCCTTGTCCTCACAATGCTCCAGAATTCTTGTCATCACAATGTTCCATGACCGTGTCATCACAATGCTCCATGGCCCTTGTCATCACAATGCTCCAGAATTCTTGTCATCACAATGTTCCATGACCATGTCATCACAATGCTCCATAATTCTTGTCATCACAATGTTCCATGACCGTGTCATCACAATGCTCCATAATTCTTGTCACCACAATGTTCCATGACCGTGTCTTCACAATGCTCCAGAATTCTTGTCATCACAATGTTCCATGACCATGTCATCACAATGCTCCATGGCCCTTGTCATCACAATGCTCCATTATTCTTGTCATCACAATGTTCCATGACTGTGTCATCACAATGCCCCATGGCCCTGGTCATCACAATGCTCCAGATTGCTTGTCATCACAAAGTTCCATGACCGTGTCATCACAATGCACCATGGCCCTTGTCATCACAATGCTTCAGAATTCTTGTCATCACAATGTTCCATGACCGTGTCATCACAATGCTCCATGGCCCTTGTCATCACAATGCTCCAGAATTCTTGTCATCACAATGTTCCATGACCGTGTCATCACAATGCTCGATAATTCTTGTCATCACAATGTTCCATGACGGTGTCATCACAGTGCTACATGACCCTGGTCATCACAGTTCTCCATTACCTTTGTCATCACAATGCTCTATATAGTTTTTCATGACAATTCTAAATGACCACTTTAATCACTTTGCTTGCTGACCATTTTCATCACATTTCTCTATTGTCATTACAATTCCCCATGACCCCTTTCTTCACAATGCTCCATGATGCCTGTCATCAAAATGCTCAATGGCTTTTGTTATCACAATGCTCCAGGACCAGTTTCATCACAATACTCCATCCCCCTTGTCATCACGGTGCACAATGAAAAGTTTGATTACAATGCTCCATGACACATGTCATCACAATGCTCCAGAATTCTAGTCATCACAATGTTCCATGACCATGTCATCACAATTCTCCAAGGACCTTGTCATCACAATGCTCCAGAATTCTTGTCATCACCATGTTCCATGACCATGTCAGCACAATTCTCCATGGCCCTTGTGATCACAATGCTCCAGAATTCTTGTCATCACAATGTTCCATGACCGTGTCATCACAATGCTCCATGGCCCTTGTCATCACAATGCTACAGATTGCTTGTCATCACAAAGTTCCATGAACGTGTCATCACAATGCACCATGGCCCTTGTCATCACAATGCTCTAGAATTCTTGTCATCACAATGTTCCATGACCGTGTCATCACAATGCTCCATGACCCTTGTCATCACAATGCTCCAGAATTCTTGTCATCACAATGTTCCATGACCGTGTCATCACCATGCTACATGACCCTGGTCATCACAGTTCTCCATGACCTTTTTCATCACAATGTTCTATATAGTTTTTCATGACAATTGTAAATGACCACTTTAATCACTTTGCTTCTTGACAATTTTCATCACATTTCTCTTTTGTAATTACAACTCCCCATGACCCCTTTCTTCACAATGCTCCATGATGCCTGTCATCACAATGCTCAATGGCTTTTGTTATCACAATGCTCCAGGACCAGTTTCATCACAATACTCCATCCCCCATGTCATCACGGTGCACAATGAAAAGTTTCATTACAATGCTCCATGACACATGTCATCACAATGCTCCAGAATTCTTGTCATCAGAATGTTCCATGACCATGTCATCACAATTCTCCATGGCCCTTGTCATGAAAATGCTCCATAATTCTTGTCATCACAATGTTCCATGACCGTGTCATCACAATGCTCCATGGCCCTTGTCATCACAATGCTACAGAATTCTTGTCTTCACAATGTTCCATGACCGTGTCATCACAATGCTCCATGGCCCTTTTCATCACAATGCTCCAGAATTCTTGTCATCACAATGTTAGAAGACGATGTCATCACAATGCTCCATGGCCCTTGTCATCACAATGCTCCAGAATTCTTGTCATCACATTGTTCCATGACCGTGTCATTACAATGCTCCATGGCCGTTGTCATCACAATGCTCCATAATTCTTGTCATCACAATGTTCCATGACCGTGTCATCACAATGCTCCATGGCCCTTGTCATCACAATGCTACAGAATTCTTGTCTTCACAATGTTCCATGACCGTGTCATCACAATGCTCCATGGCCCTTTTCATCACAATGCTCCAGAATTCTTGTCATCACAATGTTCGAAGACGATGTCATCACAATGCTCCATGGCCCTTGTCATCACAATGCTCCAGAATTCTTGTCATCACATTGTTCCATGACCGTGTCATGACAATGCTCCATGGCCCTTTTCATCACAATGCTCCATAATTCTTGTCATCACAATGTTCCATGACCGTGTCATGACAATGCTACATGACCCTGGTCATCACAGTTCTCCATGACCTTTGTCATCACAATGCTCTATATAGTTTTTCATGATAATTCTAAATGACCACTTTAATCACTTTGCTTGCTGACCATTTTCATCACATTTCTCTATTGTCATTACAATTTCCCATGACCCCTTTCTTCACAATGCTCCATGATGGCTGTCACCACAATGCTCCATGGCTTTTGTTATCACAAGGCTCCACGACCAGTTTCATCACAATACTCCATCCCCCTTGTCATCACGGTGCACAATGAAACCTCTCATCACAATGCTCCAGAATTCTTGTCATCACCATGTTCCATAACCATGTCATCACAATTCTCCATGGCCCTTGTCATCACAATGATCCAGAATTCTTGTCATCACAATGTTCCATGACCGTGTCATCAAAATGCTCCATAATTCTTGTCATCACAATGTTCCATGACCCTGTCATCACAATGCTCCATAATTCTTGTCATCACAATGTTCCATGATCGTGTCATCACAATGCACCATGGCCCTTTTCATCACAATGCTCCAGAAGTCTTGTCATCACAATGTTCCATGACCGTGTCATCACAATGCTCCATGGCCCTTGTCATCACAATGCTCCAGAATTCTTTTCATCACAAAGTTCCATGAACGTGTCATCACAATGCTCCATAATTCTTGTCATCACAATGCTCCATGGCCCTTGTCATCACAATGCTCCAGATTGCTTGTCATCACAAAGTTCCATGACCATGTCATCACAATGCACCATTGCCCTTGTCATCACAATGCTCCAGAATTCTTGTCATCAGAATGTTCCATGACCGTGTCATCACAATGCTCCATGGCCCTTGTCATCACAATGCTCCAGAATTCTTGGCATCACAATGTTCCATGACCGTGTCATCACAATTCTCCATGGCCCTTGTCATCACAATGCTCCAGAATTCTTTTCATCACAATGTTCCATGACCGTGTCATCACAATGATCCAGAATTCTTGTCATCACAATGTTCCATGACCGTGTCATCACAATGCTCCAGAATTCTTGTCATCACATTGTTCCATGACCGTGTCATGACAATGCTCCATGGCCCTTTTCATCACAATGCTCCAGAATTCTTGTCATCACAATGTTCCATGATCGTGTCATCACAATGCTCCATAATTCTTGTCATCACAATGTTCCATGACCGTGTCCTCACAATGCTACATGACCCTGGTCATCACTGTTCTCCATGCCCTTTGCCATCACAATGCTCTATATAGTTTTTCATGACAATTCTAAATGACCACTTTAATCACTTTGCTTGCTGACCATTTTCATCACATTTCTCTATTGTCATTACAATTTCCCATGACCCCTTTCTTCACAATGCTCCATGATGGCTGTCATCACAATGCTCCATGGCTTTTGTTATCACAATGCTCCACGACCAGTTTCATCACAATACTCCACCCCCCTTTTCAACACGGTGCACAATGAAACCTCTCATTACAATGCTCCATGACACTTGTCATCACAATGCTCCATGGCCCTTGTCATCACAATGCTCCAGAATTCTTGTCATCACCATGTTCCATAACCATGTCATCACAATTCTCCATGGCCCTTGTCATCACAATGATCCAGAATTCTTGTCATCACAATGTTCCATGACCGTGTCATCAAAATGCTCCATTATTCTTGTCATCACAATGTTCCATGTCCATGTCATCACAATGCTCCAGAATTCTTGTCATCACAATGCTCCAGAATTCTTGTCATCACAATGTTCCATGACCGTGTCATCACAATGCTCCATGGCCCTTGTCATCACAATGCTCCAGATTGCTTGTCATCACAAAGTTCCATGACCGTGTCATCACAATGCACCATTGCCCTTGTCATCACAATGCTCCAGAATTCTTGTCATCAGAATGTTCCATGACCGTGTCATCACAATGCTCCATGGCCCTTGTCATCACAATGCTCCAGAATTCTTGTCATCACAATGTTCCATGACCGTGTCATCACAATTCTCCATGGCCCTTGTCATCACAATGCTCCAGAATTCTTTTCATCACAATGTTCCATGACCGTGTCATCACAATGATCCAGAATTCTTGTCATCACAATGTTCCATGACCGTGTCATCAAAATGCTCCATACTTCTTTTCATCACAATGTTCCATGACCGTGTCATCACAATGTTCCATGGCCCTTGTCATCACAATGCTCCAGATTGCTTGTTATCACAAAGTTCCATGACCGTGTCATCACAATGCACCATGACCCTTGTCATCACAATGCTCCAAAATTCTTGTCATCACAATGTTCCATGACCGTGTCATCACAATGCTCCTTGGCCCTTTTCATCACAATGCTCCAGAATTCTTGTCATCACAAGGTTCCATGACCGTGTCATCACAATGCTCCATGGCACTTGTCATCACAATGCTCCAGAATTCTGGTCATCACAATGTTCCATGATCGTGTCATCACCATGCTCCATGGCCCTTGTCATCAAAATGCTCCAGAATTCTTGTCATCACAATGCTCCATAATTCTTGTCATCACAATGTTCCATGACCGTGTCCTCACAATGCTACATGACACTGGTCATCACTGTTCTCCATGACCTTTGCCATCACAATGCTCTATATAGTTTTTCATGACAATTCTAAATGACCACTTTAATCACTTTGCTTGCTGACCATTTTCATCACATTTCTCTATTGTCATTACAATTTCCCATGACCCCTTTCTTCACAATGCTCCATGATGCCTGTCATCACAATACTCAATGGCTTTTGTTATCACAATGCTCCAGGACCAGTTTCATCACAATACTCCGTCCCACTTGTCATCACGGTGCACAATGAAACCTCTCATTACAAAGCTCCATGACACTTGTCATCACAATGCACCATGGCCCTTGTCATCACAATGCTCCAGAATTCTTTTCATCACAATGTTCCATGACCGTATCATCACAATGCTCCATAATTCTTGTCATCACAATGCTCCATGGCCCTTGTCATCACAATGCTCCAGAATTCTTGTCATCACCATGTTCCATAACCATGTCATCACAATTTTCCATGGCCCTTGTCATCACAATGATCCAGAATTCTTGTCATCACAATGTTCCATGACCGTGTCATCAAAATGCTCCATAATTCTTGTCATCACAATGTTCCATGACCCTGTCATCACAATGCTCCATAATTCTTGTCATCACAATGTTCCATGACCGTGTCATCACAATGCACCATGGCCCTTGTCATCACAATGCTCCAAAATTCTTGTCATCACAATGTTCCATGATCGTGTCATCACAATGCTCCTTGGCCCTTTTCATCACAATGCTCCAGAATTCTTGTCATCACAATGTTCCATGACCGTGTCATCACAATGCTCCATAGCCCTTGTCATCACAATGCTCCAGAATTCTTTTCATCACAATGTTCCATGACCGTGTCATCACAATGCACCATAATTCTTGTCATCACAATGTTCCATGACCGTGTCATCACAATGCTCCATGGCCCTTGTCATCACAATGCTCCAGATTGCTTGTCATCACAATGTTCCATGACCGTGTCATCACAATGCTCCATGGCCCTTGTCATCACAATGCTCCAGAATTCTTGTCATCACAATGCTCCAGAATTCTTGTCATCTCAATGTTCCATGACCGTGTCATCACAATGCTCCATGGCCCTTGTCATCACAATGCTCCAGAATTCTTGTCATCACAATGTTCCATGACCGTGTCATCACAATGCTCCATGGCCCTTGTCATCACAATGCTCCAGAATTCTTGTCATCACCATGTTCCATGACCGTGTCATCACAATGCTCCATGTCCCTGGTCATCACAATGCTCCAGAATTCTTGTCATCACCATGTTCCATGACCATGTCAGCACAATTCTCCATGGCCCTTGTGATCACAATGCTCCAGAATTCTTGTCATCACAATGTTCCATGACCGTGTCATCACAATGCTCCATGGCCCTTGTCATCACAATGCTACAGAATTCTTGTCATCACAATGTTCCATGACCGTGTCATCACCATGCTACATGACCCTGGTCATCACAGTTCTCCATGACCTTTTTCATCACAATGTTCTATATAGTTTTTCATGACAATTGTAAATGACCACTTTAATCACTTTGCTTCTTGACAATTTTCATCACATTTCTCTTTTGTAATTACAACTCCCCATGACCCCTTTCTTCACAATGCTCCATGATGCCTGTCATCACAATGCTCAATGGCCTTTGTTATCACAATGCTCCAGGACCAGTTTCATCACAATACTCCATCCCCCATGTCATCACGGTGCACAATGAAAAGTTTCATTACAATGCTCCATGACACATGTCATCACAATGCTCCAGAATTCTTGTCATCAGAATGTTGCATGACCATGTCATCACAATTCTCCATGGCCCTTGTCATCACAATGCTCCATAATTCTTGTCATCACAATGTTCCATGACCGTGTCATCACAATGCTCCAAGGCCCTTGTCATCACAATGCTCCAGAATTCTTGTCATCACAATGTTCCATGACCATGTCATCACAATGCTCCATAATTCTTGTCATCACAATGTTCCATGACCGTGTCATCACAATGCTATATGACCCTGGTCATCACAGTTCTCCATGACCTTTGTCATCACAATGCTCTATATAGTTTTTCATGACAATTCTAAATGACCACTTTAATCACTTTGCTTGCTGACCATTTTCATCACATTTCTCTATTGTCATTACAATTTCCCATGACCCCTTTCTTCACAATGCTCCATGATGCCTGTCATCACAATACTCAATGGCTTTTGTTATCACAATGCTCCAGGACCAGTTTCATCACAATACTACATCCCCCTTGTCATCACGGTGCACAATGAAACCTCTCATTACAAAGCTCCATGACACTTGTCATCACAATGCACCATGGCCCTTGTCATCACAATGCTCCAGAATTCTTTTCATCACAATGTTCCATGACCGTGTCATCACAATGCTCCATGGCTCTTGTCATCACAATGCTCCAGAATTCTGGTCATCACAATGTTCCATGACCGTGTCATCACAATGCTCCATGGCCCTTGTCATCACAATGCTCCAGAATTCTTGTAATCACAATGTTCCATGACCGTATCATCACAATGCTCCATAATTCTTGTCATCACAATGTTCCATGACCGTGTCATCACAATGCTACATGACCCTGGTCATCACAGTTCTCCATGACCTTTTTCATCACAATGCTCTATATAGTTTTTCATGACAATTCTAAATGACCACTTTAATCACTTTGCTTGCTGACCATTTTCATCACATTTCTCTATTGTCATTACAATTCCCCATGACCCCTTTCTTCACAATGCTCCATGATGCCTGTCATCACAATGCTCAATGTCTTTTGTTATCGCAATGCTCCAGGACCAGTTTCATCACAATACTCCATCCCCCTTGTCATCACGGTGCACAATGAAACCTCTCATTACAATGCTCCATGACACTTGTCATCACAATGCTCCATGGCCCTTGTCATCACAATGCTCCAGATTGCTTGTCATCACCATGTTCCATAACCATGTCATCACAATTCTCCATGGCCCTTGTCATCACAATGATCCAGAATTCTTGTCATCACAATGTTCCATGACCGTGTCATCACAATGCTCCATAATTCTTGTCATCAAAATGTTCCATGACCGTGTCATCACAATGCTCCAGAATTCTTGTCATCTCAATGTTCCATGACAGTGTCATCAAAATGCTCCATGTCCCTTGTCATCACAATGCTCCAGAATTCTTGTCATCACAATGTTCGATGACCATGTCATCAGAATGCTCCATGGCCCTTGTCATCACAATGCTCCAGAATTCTTGTCATCACAATGTTCCATGACCGTGTCATCACAATGCTCCATGGCCCTTGTCCTCACAATGCTCCAGAATTCTTGTCATCACAATGTTCCATGACCGTGTCATCACAATGCTCCATGGCCCTTGTCATCACAATGCTCCAGAATTCTTGTCATCACAATGTTCCATGACCATGTCATCACAATGCTCCATAATTCTTGTCATCACAATGTTCCATGACCGTGTCATCACAATGCTCCATAATTCTTGTCACCACAATGTTCCATGACCGTGTCTTCACAATGCTCCAGAATTCTTGTCATCACAATGTTCCATGACCATGTCATCACAATGCTCCATGGCCCTTGTCATCACAATGCTCCATTATTCTTGTCATCACAATGTTCCATGACTGTGTCATCACAATGCCCCATGGCCCTGGTCATCACAATGCTCCAGATTGCTTGTCATCACAAAGTTCCATGACCGTGTCATCACAATGCACCATGGCCCTTGTCATCACAATGCTTCAGAATTCTTGTCATCACAATGTTCCATGACCGTGTCATCACAATGCTCCATGGCCCTTGTCATCACAATGCTCCAGAATTCTTGTCATCACAATGTTCCATGACCGTGTCATCACAATGCTCGATAATTCTTGTCATCACAATGTTCCATGACGGTGTCATCACAGTGCTACATGACCCTGGTCATCACAGTTCTCCATTACCTTTGTCATCACAATGCTCTATATAGTTTTTCATGACAATTCTAAATGACCACTTTAATCACTTTGCTTGCTGACCATTTTCATCACATTTCTCTATTGTCATTACAATTCCCCATGACCCCTTTCTTCACAATGCTCCATGATGCCTGTCATCAAAATGCTCAATGGCTTTTGTTATCACAATGCTCCAGGACCAGTTTCATCACAATACTCCATCCCCCTTGTCATCACGGTGCACAATGAAAAGTTTGATTACAATGCTCCATGACACATGTCATCACAATGCTCCAGAATTCTAGTCATCACAATGTTCCATGACCATGTCATCACAATTCTCCAAGGACCTTGTCATCACAATGCTCCAGAATTCTTGTCATCACCATGTTCCATGACCATGTCAGCACAATTCTCCATGGCCCTTGTGATCACAATGCTCCAGAATTCTTGTCATCACAATGTTCCATGACCGTGTCATCACAATGCTCCATGGCCCTTGTCATCACAATGCTACAGATTGCTTGTCATCACAAAGTTCCATGAACGTGTCATCACAATGCACCATGGCCCTTGTCATCACAATGCTCTAGAATTCTTGTCATCACAATGTTCCATGACCGTGTCATCACAATGCTCCATGACCCTTGTCATCACAATGCTCCAGAATTCTTGTCATCACAATGTTCCATGACCGTGTCATCACCATGCTACATGACCCTGGTCATCACAGTTCTCCATGACCTTTTTCATCACAATGTTCTATATAGTTTTTCATGACAATTGTAAATGACCACTTTAATCACTTTGCTTCTTGACAATTTTCATCACATTTCTCTTTTGTAATTACAACTCCCCATGACCCCTTTCTTCACAATGCTCCATGATGCCTGTCATCACAATGCTCAATGGCTTTTGTTATCACAATGCTCCAGGACCAGTTTCATCACAATACTCCATCCCCCATGTCATCACGGTGCACAATGAAAAGTTTCATTACAATGCTCCATGACACATGTCATCACAATGCTCCAGAATTCTTGTCATCAGAATGTTCCATGACCATGTCATCACAATTCTCCATGGCCCTTGTCATCAAAATGCTCCATAATTCTTGTCATCACAATGTTCCATGACCGTGTCATCACAATGCTCCATGGCCCTTGTCATCACAATGCTACAGAATTCTTGTCTTCACAATGTTCCATGACCGTGTCATCACAATGCTCCATGGCCCTTTTCATCACAATGCTCCAGAATTCTTGTCATCACAATGTTAGAAGACGATGTCATCACAATGCTCCATGGCCCTTGTCATCACAATGCTCCAGAATTCTTGTCATCACATTGTTCCATGACCGTGTCATTACAATGCTCCATGGCCGTTGTCATCACAATGCTCCATAATTCTTGTCATCACAATGTTCCATGACCGTGTCATCACAATGCTCCATGGCCCTTGTCATCACAATGCTACAGAATTCTTGTCTTCACAATGTTCCATGACCGTGTCATCACAATGCTCCATGGCCCTTTTCATCACAATGCTCCAGAATTCTTGTCATCACAATGTTCGAAGACGATGTCATCACAATGCTCCATGGCCCTTGTCATCACAATGCTCCAGAATTCTTGTCATCACATTGTTCCATGACCGTGTCATGACAATGCTCCATGGCCCTTTTCATCACAATGCTCCATAATTCTTGTCATCACAATGTTCCATGACCGTGTCATGACAATGCTACATGACCCTGGTCATCACAGTTCTCCATGACCTTTGTCATCACAATGCTCTATATAGTTTTTCATGACAATTCTAAATGACCACTTTAATCACTTTGCTTGCTGACCATTTTCATCACATTTCTCTATTGTCATTACAATTTCCCATGACCCCTTTCTTCACAATGCTCCATGATGGCTGTCACCACAATGCTCCATGGCTTTTGTTATCACAAGGCTCCACGACCAGTTTCATCACAATACTCCATCCCCCTTGTCATCACGGTGCACAATGAAACCTCTCATCACAATGCTCCAGAATTCTTGTCATCACCATGTTCCATAACCATGTCATCACAATTCTCCATGGCCCTTGTCATCACAATGATCCAGAATTCTTGTCATCACAATGTTCCATGACCGTGTCATCAAAATGCTCCATAATTCTTGTCATCACAATGTTCCATGACCCTGTCATCACAATGCTCCATAATTCTTGTCATCACAATGTTCCATGATCGTGTCATCACAATGCACCATGGCCCTTTTCATCACAATGCTCCAGAAGTCTTGTCATCACAATGTTCCATGACCGTGTCATCACAATGCTCCATGGCCCTTGTCATCACAATGCTCCAGAATTCTTTTCATCACAAAGTTCCATGAACGTGTCATCACAATGCTCCATAATTCTTGTCATCACAATGCTCCATGGCCCTTGTCATCACAATGCTCCAGATTGCTTGTCATCACAAAGTTCCATGACCATGTCATCACAATGCACCATTGCCCTTGTCATCACAATGCTCCAGAATTCTTGTCATCAGAATGTTCCATGACCGTGTCATCACAATGCTCCATGGCCCTTGTCATCACAATGCTCCAGAATTCTTGGCATCACAATGTTCCATGACCGTGTCATCACAATTCTCCATGGCCCTTGTCATCACAATGCTCCAGAATTCTTTTCATCACAATGTTCCATGACCGTGTCATCACAATGATCCAGAATTCTTGTCATCACAATTTTCCATGACCGTGTCATCAAAATGCTCCATAATTCTTTTCATCACAATGTTCCATGACCGTGTCATCACAATGCTCCTTGGCCCTTTTCATCACAATGCTCCAGAATTCTTGTCATCACAATGTTCCATGACCGTGTCATCACAATGCTCCATGGCCCTTGTCATCACAGTGCTCCAGAGTTCTTGTCATCACAATGTTCCATGACCGTGTCATCACAATGCTCCATAATTCTTGTCATCACAATGTTCCATGACCGTGTCATCACAATGCTATATGACCCTGGTCATCACAGTTCTCCATGACCTTTGTCATCACAATGCTCTATATAGTTTTTCATGACAATTCTAAATGACCACTTTAATCACTTTGCTTGCTGACCATTTTCATCACATTTCTCTATTGTCATTACAATTTCCCATGACCCCTTTCTTCACAATGCTCCATGATGCCTGTCATCACAATACTCAATGGCTTTTGTTATCACAATGCTCCAGGACCAGTTTCATCACAATACTCCATCCCCCTTGTCATCACGGTGCACAATGAAACCTCTCATTACAAAGCTCCATGACACTTGTCATCACAATGCACCATGGCCCTTGTCGTCACAATGCTCCAGAATTCTTTTCATCACAATGTTCCATGACCGTGTCATCACAATGCTCCATGGCTCTTGTCATCACAATGCTCCAGAATTCTGGTCATCACAATGTTCCATGACCGTGTCATCACAATGCTCCATGACCCTTGTCATCACAATGCTCCAGAATTCTTGTAATCACAATGTTCCATGACCGTATCATCACAATGCTCCATAATTCTTGTCATCACAATGTTCCATGACCGTGTCATCACAATGCTACATGACCCTGGTCATCACAGTTCTCCATGACCTTTTTCATCACAATGCTCTATATAGTTTTTCATGACAATTCTAAATGACCACTTTAATCACTTTGCTTGCTGACCATTTTCATCACATTTCTCTATTGTCATTACAATTCCCCATGACCCCTTTCTTCACAATGCTCCATGATGACTGTCATCACAATGCTCAATGGCTTTTGTTATCGCAATGCTCCAGGACCAGTTTCATCACAATACTCCATCCCCCTTGTCATCACGGTGCACAATGAAAAGTTTCATTACAATGCTCCATGACACATGTCATCACAATGCTCCAGAATCCTTGTCATCACAATGTTCCATGACCATGTCATCACAATTCTCCATGACCCTTGTCATCATAATGCTCCAGAATTCTTGTCATCTCAATGTTCCATGACAGTGTCATCACAATGCTCCATGTCGCTTGTCATCACAATGCTCCAGAATTCTTGTCATCACAATGTTCGATGACCATGTCATCAGAATGCTCCATGGCCCTTGTCATCACAATGCTCCAGAATTCTTGTCATCACAATGTTCCATGACCGTTTCATCACAATGCTCCATGGCCCTTGTCATCACAATGCTCCAGAATTCTTGTCATCACAATGTTCCATGACCATGTCATCACAATGCTCCATAATTCTTGTCATCACAATGTTCCATGACCGTGTCATCACAATGCTCCATAATTCTTGTCACCACAATGTTCCATGACCGTGTCTTCACAATGCTCCAGAATGCTTGTCATCACAATGTTCCATGACCATGTCATCACAATGCTCCATGGCCCTTGTCATCACAATGCTCCATTATTCTTGTCATCACAATGTTCCATGACTGTGTCATCACAATGCTCCATGGCCCTGGTCATCACAATGCTCCAGATTGCTTGTCATCACAAAGTTCCATGACCGTGTCATCACAATGCACCATGGCCCTTGTCATCACAATGCTTCAGAATTCTTGTCATCAAAATGTTCCATGACCGTGTCATCACAATGCTCCATGGCCCTTGTCATCACAATGCTCCAGAATTCTTGTCATCACAATGTTCCATGACCGTGTCATCACAATGCTCCATAATTCTTGTCATCACAATGTTCCATGACGGTGTCATCACAGTGCTACATGACCCTGGTCATCACAGTTCTCCATTACCTTTGTCATCACAATGCTCTATATAGTTTTTCATGACAATTCTAAATGACCACTTTAATCACTTTGCTTGCTGACCATTTTCATCACATTTCTCTGTTGTCATTACAATTCCCCATGACCCCTTTCTTCACAATGCTCCATGATGCCTGTCATCACAATGCTCAATGGCTTTTGTTATCACAATGCTCCAGGACCAGTTTCATCACAATACTCCATCCCCCTTGTCATCACGGTGCACAATGAAAAGTTTGATTACAATGCTCCATGACACATGTCATCACAATGCTCCAGAATTCTAGTCATCACAATGTTCCATGACCATGTCATCACAATTCTACAAGGACCTTGTCATCACAATGCTCCAGAATTCTTGTCATCACCATGTTCCATGACCATGTCATCATAATTCTCCAAGGACCTTGTCATCACAATGCTCCAGAATTCTTGTCATCACCATGTTCCATGAACATGTCAGCACAATTCTCCATGGCCCTTGTGATCACAATGCTCCAGAATTCTTGTCATCACAATGTTCCATGACCGTGTCATCACAATGCTCCATGGCCCTTGTCATCAAAATGCTCCAGATTGCTTGTCATCACAAAGTTCCATGAACGTGTCATCACAATGCACCATGCCCCTTGTCATCACAATGCTCCAGAATTCTTGTCATCACAATGTTCTATGACCGTGTCATCACAATGCTCCATGACCCTTGCCATCACAATGCTCCAGAATTCTTGTCATCACAATGTTCCATGACCGTGTCATCACCATGCTACATGACCCTGGTCATCACAGTTCTCCATGACCTTTTTCATCCCAATGTTCTATATAGTTTTTCATGACAATTGTAAATGACCACTTTAATCACTTTGCTTCCTGACAATTTTCATCACATTTCTCTTTTGTCATTACAACTCCCCATGACCCCTTTCTTCACAATGCTCCATGATGCCTGTCATCACAATGCTCAATGGCTTTTGTTATCACAATGCTCCAGGACCAGTTTCATCACAATACTCCATCCCCCTTGTCATCACGGTGCACAATGAAACCTCTCATTACAATGCTCCATGACACTTGTTATCACAATGCTCCATGGCCCTTGTCTTCACAATGCTCCAGAATTCTTGTCATCACCATGTTCCATGACCATGTCATCACAATTCTCCATGGCCCTTGTCATCACAATGCTCCATGGCCCTTGTCATCACAATGCTCCAGAATTCTTGTCATCACAATGTTCCATGACCATGTCTTCACAATGCTCCATGGCCCTGGTCATCACAATGCTCCAGAATTCTTGTCATCACAATGTTCGAAGACGATGTCATCACAATGCTCCATGGCCCTTGTCATCACAATGCTCCAGAATTCTTGTCATCACAATGTTCCATGACCGTGTCACCAAAATGCTCCACAATTCTTGTCATCACAATGCTCCATGGCCCTTGTAATCACAATGCTCCAGATTTCTTGTCATCACAATGTTCCATGACCGTGTCATCACAATGCTCCATGGCCCTTGTCATCACAATGCTCCATAATTCTTGTCATCACAATGTTCCATGACCGTGTCATCACAATGCTACATGACCCTGGTCATCACAGTTCTCCATGACCTTTGTCATCACAATGCTCTATATAGTTTTTCATGACAATTCTAAATGACCACTTTAATCACATTGCTTTCTGACCATTTTCATCACATTTCTCTATTGTCATTACAATTTCCCATGACCCCTTTCTTCACAATGATCCATGATGCCTGTCATCACAATGCTCAATGGCTTTTGTTATCACAATGCTCCAGGATCCAGTTTCATCACAATACTCCATCCCCCTTCTCATCACGGTGCACAATGAAAAGTTTCATTACAATGCTCCATGACACATGTCTTCTCAATGGTCTAGAATTCTTGTCATCACAATGTTCCATGACCATGTCATCACAATTCTCCATGGCCCTTGTCA